>NC_091152.1:50322231-50447231 GCF_040958095.1 Procambarus clarkii | reverse complement strand
GTCACTCCTCATAGCTACGTGGTAGGTATAGCCCACATGTCCTTAGCGCTCTGGAAGCAGAGAGGGTACATAAACTGTCATTCTTTAAGAAAAAATAATGACTACTTTCACACACAAACCCACTGCCAGCTGATACCTCCCTTTCCCCTCCTTCTCCCCCTCTCTCACGCTCCCCTCAACACTTCCTGTCCGTGTAGGGGGAGAACTAATGGACGTCATTGATATCCTCTCAGATATTGGGGCTCCCCCCTCCCTTCACAACATAACCTACACTCCCCCTCTTCCCCCTACATGACTGCATACCAACCACTTAGCTTCCAACCCCAACATGACACTCTCTCAAGTGACGCCTGGCCGGATGCCACGCGTCATTACATCCGGGAAATTCCCCTCCCAAACCCTCCGCGACGACGACGACGCGCACCACCTGGCACCCATCAACATGACTTACTCTCTTTCCTGACCACATACCCAAACACCGGACGCTCACACGCGTCCGAAACACACCAAAACTTCCAGGAAAATAAAAAAAAAACCCTCTGCGACGACGACGACGCGCTGCGACTACGACGTCGCGCCTCACCTGCTCAGATGGCACTCAAGAGTGCCACCTGGGGCAGCTGGTGCGCGTCGCCGTAGTCGTACTTTACACTACTACTACCGTGCTCACCCTTCACGTACCTCTCTATATACGTGCATTAAGACACATATCCTCGACTAACGAAAATATTATCTATGGTACAGGGAGGTTTTCTTGACCCCCCCCACACACACATACACACACACACACACATACACACACACACACACACACACACACACACACACACACACACACACACACACACACACACACACACACACACACACACACACGTGTCTGGGCCTTCAGAGTTCCCTAAGCATTTTGTCTCAAAACTAATGACATTTTAGGCGTCAATATATCAAGACAAATTCATTATACATCTTCAAAGACGCTTGCTAATTGTATTTCACCTTCAACTGGTAAAGTAACGAAGCCGTTATCTCGGTCCACTCGTTATATTGACAAGGAACAAAGGCGAGATTTGGGAATGAATACAAATTTTGTCTTCGTTAACACGGGGCCAAAATGAAAGAAAATATGATCTTGCAAATCCAAGGAAAGTTTGACTGATGAGTAATTACAATCATCTTCCTCCCCTCCCCTTGTCCCATTGACCCCCTCCTCCTTTCTCTCTGGACCCAAACCTGCTCCCCTCACTATCCCCTCGATAGATAGAAGGGATAGTAAACTCGACAGTGTTCACTATCCCTTCGTGTAAACACACCGTTGAGGTAAACTACATCAGTATGGGATCACTGTTTGGGTGTACCGAGACACAGAGATGAAGTATACCCCGTCTCCGACCCCCGACGTCAACAGCTGACGGGGAAATAAACCGCTTGTCTGGCCTCCGACGACAAGAGTTTACAAATGACGTTTACAAACCTCTACGCAACCCGCATTTAACGTAAATAAGAAGAGCAGCGCGAAGCGTACAACAGCGTCTCCTGCCCGAGAGTTTAATTCCCGATAATATTGTTCAGATTTCCTTTCATTCCTGAGTTCCTTCATGATAACCGTGAGGCCCAAGACGACCTGTAAGAGGCCAGGTCCCCATACTGTCCAGGACGACCTGTAAGAGGCCAGGTCCCCCATACTGTCCAGGACTACCTGTAAGAGGCCAGGTCCCCCATACTGTCCAGGACTACCTGTAAGAGGCCAGGTCCCCATACTGTCCAGGACGACCTGTAAGAGGCCAGGTCCCCCATACTGTCCAGGACGACCTGTAAGAGGCCAGGTCCCCATACTGTCCAGGACGACCTGTAAGAGGCCAGGTCCCCACACTGTCCAGGACGACCTGTACGAGGCCAGGTCCCCATACTGTCCAGGACGACCTGTAAGATGCCAGGTCCCCATACTGTCCAGGACGACCTGTAAGAGGCCAGGTCCCCAATACTGCCCAGGACTACCTGTAAGAGGTCAGGTCCCCAATACTGTCCAGGACGACCTGTAAGAGGCCAGGTCCCCACACTGTCCAGGACGACCTGTACGAGGCCAGGTCCCCATACTGTCCAGGACGACCTGTAAGATGCCAGGTCCCCATACTGTCCAGGACGACCTGTAAGAGGCCAGGTCCCCAATACTGCCCAGGTCTACCTGTAAGAGGTCAGGTCCCCAATACTGTCCAGGACGACCTGTAAGAGGCGAGGTCCCCCATACTGTCCTGCACGACCTGTAAGAGGCCAGGTCCCCAATACTGCCCATGACTACCTATAAGAGGCCAGGTCCCCAATACTGTCCAGGACGACCTGTAAGAGGCCAGGTCTCCATACTGTCCAGGACTACCTGTAAGAGGCCAGGTCCCCCATACTGTCCAGGACTACCTGTAAGAGGCCAGGTCCCCAATACTGTCCAGGACTACCTGTAAGAGGCCAGGTCCCCAATACTGTCCAGAACTACCTGTAACAGGCCAGGTCCCCCATACTGTCCAGGACTACCTGTAAGAGGCCAGGTCCCCCATACTGTCCAGGACGACCTGTAAGAGGCCAGGTCCCCCTTACTGTCCAGGACTACCTGTAAGAGGCCAGGTCCTCCATACTGTCCAGGACTACCTGTAAGAGGCCAGATCCCCCATACTGTCCAGGACTACCTGTAAGAGGCCAGGTCCCCATACTGTCCAGGACTACCTGTAAGAGGCCAGGTCCCCCATACTGTCCAGGACTACCTGTAAGAGGCCAGGACCCCCATACTGTCCAGGACTACCTGTAAGAGGCCAGGTCCCCATACTGTCCAGGACTACCTGTAAGAGGCCAGGTCCCCCATACTATCCAGGACTACCTGTAAGAGGCCAGGTCCCCCATACTGTCCAGGACTACCTGTAAGAGGCCAGATCCCCCATACTGTCCAGGACTACCTGTTATAGGCCAGGTCCCCATACTGTCCAGGACTACCTGTAAGAGGCCTGATCCCCCATACTGTCCAGGACTACCTGTTATAGGCCAGGTCCCCATACTGTCCAGGACTACCTGTAAGAGGCCAGATCCCCCATACTGTCCAGGACTACCTGTTATAAGCCAGGTCCCCGTACTGTCCAGGACTACCTGTGGGAGGCCAGATCCCCCATACTGTCCAGGACTACCTGTTATAGGCCAGGTTCCCATACTGTCCAGGACGACCTGTAAGATGCCAGGTCCCCATACTGTCCAGGACGACCTGTAAGAGGCCAGGTCCCCAATACTGCCCAGGTCTACCTGTAAGAGGTCAGGTCCCCAATACTGTCCAGGACGACCTGTAAGAGGCGAGGTCCCCCATACTGTCCTGCACGACCTGTAAGAGGCCAGGTCCCCAATACTGCCCATGACTACCTATAAGAGGCCAGGTCCCCAATACTGTCCAGGACGACCTGTAAGAGGCCAGGTCTCCATACTGTCCAGGACTACCTGTAAGAGGCCAGGTCCCCCATACTGTCCAGGACTACCTGTAAGAGGCCAGGTCCCCAATACTGTCCAGGACTACCTGTAAGAGGCCAGGTCCCCAATACTGTCCAGAACTACCTGTAACAGGCCAGGTCCCCCATACTGTCCAGGACTACCTGTAAGAGGCCAGGTCCCCCATACTGTCCAGGACGACCTGTAAGAGGCCAGGTCCCCCTTACTGTCCAGGACTACCTGTAAGAGGCCAGGTCCTCCATACTGTCCAGGACTACCTGTAAGAGGCCAGATCCCCCATACTGTCCAGGACTACCTGTAAGAGGCCAGGTCCCCATACTGTCCAGGACTACCTGTAAGAGGCCAGGTCCCCCATACTGTCCAGGACTACCTGTAAGAGGCCAGGACCCCCATACTGTCCAGGACTACCTGTAAGAGGCCAGGTCCCCATACTGTCCAGGACTACCTGTAAGAGGCCAGGTCCCCCATACTATCCAGGACTACCTGTAAGAGGCCAGGTCCCCCATACTGTCCAGGACTACCTGTAAGAGGCCAGGTCCCTCATACTGTCCAGGACTACCTGTAAGAGGCCAGGTCCCCATACTGTCCAGGACTACCTGTAAGAGGCCAGGTCCCCATACTGTCCAGGACTACCTGTAAGAGGCCAGGTCCCCCATACTGTCCAGGACTACCTGTAAGAGGCCAGGTCCCCCCATACTGTCCAGGACTACCTGTAAGCGGCCAGATCCCCCATACTGTCCAGGACTACCTGTTATAGGCCAGGTCCCCATACTGTCCAGGACTACCTGTAAGAGGCCAGATCCCCCATACTGTCCAGGACTACCTGTTATAGGCCAGGTCCCCGTACTGTCCAGGACTACCTGTAAGAGGCCAGATCCCCCATACTGTCCAGGACTAGCTGTTATAGGCCAGGTCCCCATACTGTCCAGGACTACCTGTAAGAGGCCAGGTCCCCCATACTGTCCAGGACTACCTGTAAGAGGCCAGGTCCCCAATACTGTCCAGGACTACCTGTAAGAGGCCAGGTCCCCAATACTGTCCAGAACTACCTGTAACAGGCCAGGTCCCCCATACTGTCCAGGACGACCTGTACGAGGCCAGGTCCCCCATACTGTCCAGAACTACCTGTAAGAGGCCAGATCCCCCATACTGTCCAGGACTACCTGTAAGAGTCCAGATCCCCCATACTGTCCAGGACTACCTGTAAGAGGCCAGGTCCCCCATACTGACCAGGACGACCTGTAAGTGGCCAGGTCCCCTTACTGTCGAGGACTACCTGTAAGAGGCCAGGTCCCCATACTGTCCAGGACTACCTGTAAGAGGCCAGGTCCCCATACTGTCCAGGACTACCTGTAAGAGGCCAGGTCCCCCATACTGTCCAGGACTACCTGTAAGAGGCCAGGTCCCCCATACTGTCCAGGACTACCTATACGACCTGTAAGAGGCCAGGTCCCCATACTGTCCAGGCCAGGTCCCCCATACTGTCCAGGACTACCTATACGACCTGTAAGAGGCCAGGTCCCCATACTGTCCAGGCCAGGTCCCCCATACTGTCCAGGACGACCTGTAAGAGGCCAGGTCTCCCATACTGTCCAGGACGACCTGTAAGAGGCCAGGTCCCCCATACTGTCCAGGACGACCTGTAAGAGGCCAGATCCCCCATACTGTCCAGGACGACCTGTAAGAGGCCAGGTCCCCATACTGTCCAGGACGACCTGTAAGAGACCAGATCCCCCATACTGTCCAGGACGACCTGTAAGAGGCCAGGTCCCCCATACTGTCCAGGACGACCTGTAAGAGGCCAGGTCCCCATACTGTCCAGGACTACCTGTAAGAGGCCAGGTCCCCCATACTGTCCAGGACGACCTGTAAGAGGCCAGGTCCCCCATACTGTCCAGGACGACCTGTAAGAGGCCAGGTCCCCATACTGTACAGGACTACCTGTAAGAGGCCAGGTCCCCATACTGCCCAGGACGACCTGTAAGAGGCCAGGTCCCCCATACTGTCCAGGACTACCTGTAAGAGGCCAGGTCCCCCATACTGTCCAGGACTACCTGTAAGAGGCCAGGTCCCCCATACTGTCCAGGACTACCTGTAAGAGGCCTACCCTCGCTACCTCTTCTCCCCGGGAGACGAACCAATGACAAACAGCAACAGATTGTGAGAACAGTTTCTGTTATGCTACATGTCCCCTTCCTGTTGGACGTCTGATGCAACTCGATATTGTAGGCTAGACGTCTGACGCAGCGCCTCACCCTCCAAGCTAGACGTCTGACGCAACGCCTCACCCTCCAGGCAAGACGTCTGACGCAACGCCTCACCCTCCAGGCTAGACGTCTGACGCAACGCCTCACCCTCCAGGCTAGACGTCTGACGCAACGCCTCACCCTCCAGGCTAGACGTCTGACGCAACGCCTCACCCTCCAGGCTAGACGTCTGACGCAACGCCTCACGTTAATTTTGTGCTTATAACAAACATATTTACAGGTATAGAAATAATACAACATTAGCACAATCCCAAGATGCTCAGAATGTAATTTATACATTATTATAATCCTCTCTATTATTATAGTTTCTCCTATAAATAATTAATATTATAGTTTCATATTATTAGTTTCATTATTATAGTTTGATTATTATAGTTTCTCCTATATATTATTATTAATATAATATAGTTTCTCCTATATTTATACTTAATAATATATTATAGTTTCACATTATTATAGTTTCTTTATTATAGTTTCATTTTTATAGTTTTTCATATTATTATTAATATATTATAGTTTTCGTTGTCAATATTATTATAGAAACATTATTATAGTTTCCCCTGGTCCGGGGAAGACCAAGCGCCCAGCTGATCACATGTAAACAAAAGAGTCCAGAGAAGGGACCCGCCCTCTCTGCTCCAACACTCAAGACATTAACGGATAACTTTAACAATACAATAGAGAAATAAACGTTTGCATTTATCCTGCTCAATAATTAACACCAATCGCTGGCATGACGAGTGCGTCACATGTGGGACGAGTGAGAAGGAGTGCACTCAGGGTGAACTCAATCGAGTGTCAGTAGTGTTATTAAAGTTACAACAGCAATGTTCACTGTATAACTAACAAATAACATAGAAAAGGCCTAGCCAGTGATCCTAGCTAGTGACCCTAGCCAGTGATCCTAGCCAGTGATCCTTGTTAATGACCCTAGCCAGTGATCCTAGCCAGTGATCCTAGCTAATGATCCTAGCCAGTGATCCTAGCTAGTGACCCTAGCCAGTGATCTTAGCTAGTGATCCTAGCTAATGATCCTAGCCAGTGATCCTAGCAAGTGACCCAAGCCAGTGACCCTAGCCAGTGATCCTAGCTAATGACCCTAGCCAGTGATCCTAGCCAGTGATCCTAGCTAATGATCCTAGCCAGTGATCCTAGCTAGAGACCCTAGCCAGTGATCCTAGCCAGTGATCCTAGCTAATGATCCTAGCCAGTGATCCTAGCTAGTGACCCTAGCCAGTGATTCTAGCCAGTGATCCTAGCTAGTGACCCAAGCCAGTGATCCTAGCCAGTGATCCTTGTTAATGACCCTAGCCAGTGATCCTAGCCAGTGATCCTAGCTAATGATCCTAGCCAGTGATCCTAGCTAGTGACCCTAGCCAGTGATCCTAGCCAGTGATCCTTGTTAATGACCCTAGCCAGTGATCCTAGCCAGTGATCCTAGCTAATGATCCTAGCCAGTGATCCTAGCTAGTGACCCTAGCCAGTGATCCTAGCTAGTGATCCTAGCTAATGATCCTAGCCAGTGATCCTAGCAAGTGACCCAAGCCAGTGATCCTAGCCAGTGATCCTAGCTAGTGACCCTAGCCAGTGATCCTAGCCAGTGATCCTAGCTAATGATCCTAGCCAGTGATCCTAGCTAGTGACCCTAGCCAGTGATCCTAGCCAGTGATCCTAGCTAATGATCCTAGCCAGTGATCCTAGCTAGTGACCCTAGCCAGTGATTCTAGCCAGTGATCCTAGCTAGTGACCCAAGCCAGTGATCCTAGCCAGTGATCCTACCTAATGATCCTAGCCAGTGATCCTAGCCAGTGACCCTAACCAGTGATCCTAGCCAGTGACCCTAACCAGTGATCCTAGCCAGTGATCCTAGCCAGTGATCCTAGCTAGTGATCCTAGCCAGTGATCCTAACTAGTGATCCTAACTAGTGATCCTAACCAGTGATCCTAGAAAGTGATCCTAGCTAGTGATCCTAACCAGTGATCCTAGCTAGTGATCCTACCCAGTGATCCTAGCTAGTGATCCTAACCAGTGATCCTAACTAGTGATCCTAGCCAGTGATCCTAACTAGTGATCCTAACCAGTGATCCTAGCCAGTGATCCTAGCTAGTGATCCTAGCCAGTGATCCTAACTAGTGATCCTAACTAGTGATCCTAACCAGTGATCCTAGCTAGTGATCCTAGCCAGTGATCCTACCTAGTGATCCTAACCAGTGATCCTAACTAGTGATCCTAGCCAGTGATCCTAACTAGTGATCCTAACCAGTGATCCTAGCTAGTGATTCTAGCTAGTGATCCTAACCAGGGATCCTAACTAGTGATCCTAGCCAGTCATCCTAACTAGTGATCCTAACTAGTGATCCTAGGCAGTGATCCTAGCTAGTGATCCTAACCAGTGATCCTAACCAGTGATCCTAGCTAGTGATCCTTGCCAGTGATCCTAGCTAGAGACCCTAGCCAGTGATCGTAGCCAGTGATCCAAGCTAATGATCCTAGCCAGTGATCCTAGCTAGTGATCCTAGCCAGTGATCCTAGCTAGTGATCCTAGCCAGTGATCCTAACTAGTGATACTAACCAGTGATCCTAACTAGTGATCCTAACCAGTGATCCTAGCCAGTGATCCTAGCTAGTGATCCTAGTTAATGATTCTAGTTAGTGATCCTAGCCAGTGATCCTAGCCATTGATCCTAACCAGTGATCCTAACCAGTGATCCTAACCAGTAATCCTAACAAGTGATCCTAGCTAGTGATCCTAGCCAGTGATCCAAGCTAGTGATCCTTACCAGTGATCCTAACTAGTGATCCTAACCAGTGATAATAGCTAGTGATCCTAACCAGCGATCCTAGCCAGTGATCCTAGTTAGTGATCCTAGCTAATGATCCTTACCAGTGATCCTAACTAGTGATCCTAACCAGTAATCCTAGCTAGTGATCCTAGCCAGTGATCCTAGCCAGTGATCCTAGCCGGTGATCCTAGCCGGTGATCCTAGCCAGTGATCCTAACTATTGATCCAAGCTAGTGATCCTAACCAGTGATTCTAGCTAGTGATCCTAGCCAGTGATCCTAGCTAGTGATCCTAGGAAGTGATCCTAGCTAGTGATCCTAGCCAGTGGACCTAGCTAGTGATCCTAACCAGTGATCCTAGCTAGTCATCCTAACCAGTGATCCTAGCCAGTGATCCTAACCAGTGATCTTAGCTAGTGATCCTAGCCAGTGACCCTAGCTAGTGATCCTAACCAGTGATCCTAGCTAGTGATCCTAACCAGTGATCCTAGCTAGTGATCCTTGCTAGTGATCCTAGCTAGTGATCTTAGCCAGTGATCCTAGCTAGTGATCTTAGCCAGTGATCCTAGCTAGTGATCCTAGCCAGTGATCCTAGCTAGTGATCCTAACCAGTGATCCTAGCTAGTGATCCTAGCCAGTGATCCTAGCCAGTGATCCTAGCTAGTGATCCTAGCCAGAGATCCTAGCCAATGATCCTAGCTAGTGATCCTAACTAGTGATCCTAGATAGTGATCCTAACCAGTGATCGTAGCTAGTGATCCTAACCAGTGATCATAGCTAGTGATCCTAACCAGTGATCCTAGCTAGTGATCCTAGCCAGTGATCCTAGCCAGTGATCCTAGCCAGTGATCCTAACCAGTGATCCTAACCAGTGATCCTAGCCAGTGATCCTAACCAGTGATCCTAGCTAGTGATCCTAACCAGTGATCCTAACTAGTGATCCTAGCCAGTGATCCTAACTAGTGATCCTAACCAGTGATCCTAGCTAGTAATTCTAGCTAGTGATCCTAACCAGGGATCCTAGCTAGTGATCCTAGCCAGTGATCCTAACTAGTGATCCTAACTAGTGATCCTAACCAGTGATCCTAGAAAGTGATCCTAGCTAGTGATCCTAACCAGTGATCCTAGCTAGTGATCCTACCCAGTGATCCTAGCTAGTGATCCTAACCAGTGATCCTAACTAGTGATCCTAGCCAGTGATTCTAACTAGTGATCCTAACCAGTGATCATAGCCAGTGATCCTAGCTAGTGATCCTAGCCAGTGATCCTAACTAGTGATCCTAACTAGTGATCCTAACCAGTGATCCTAGCTAGTGATCCTAGCCAGTGATCCTACCTAGTGATCCTAACCAGTGATCCTAACTAGTGATCCTAGCCAGTGATCCTAACTAGTGATCCTAACCAGTGATCCTAGCTAGTGATTCTAGCTAGTGATCCTAACCAGGGATCCTAACTAGTGATCCTAGCCAGTCATCCTAACTAGTGATCCTAACTAGTGATCCTAGGCAGTGATCCTAGCTAGTGATCCTAACCAGTGATCCTAACCAGTGATCCTAGCTAGTGATCCTTGCCAGTGATCCTAGCTAGAGACCCTAGCCAGTGATCGTAGCCAGTGATCCAAGCTAATGATCCTAGCCAGTGATCCTAGCTAGTGATCCTAGCCAGTGATCCTAGCTAGTGATCCAAGCCAGTGATCCTAACTAGTGATACTAACCAGTGATCCTAACTAGTGATCCTAACCAGTGATCCTAGCCAGTGATCCTAGCTAGTGATCCTAGTTAATGATTCTAGTTAGTGATCCTAGCCAGTGATCCTAGCCATTGATCCTAACCAGTGATCCTAACCAGTGATCCTAACCAGTAATCCTAACCAGTGATCCTAGCTAGTGATCCTAGCCAGTGATCCTAGCTAGTGATCCTTACCAGTGATCCTAACTAGTGATCCTAACCAGTGATAATAGCTAGTGATCCTAACCAGCGATCCTAGCCAGTGATCCTAGTTAGTGATCCTAGCTAATGATCCTTACCAGTGATCCTAACTAGTGATCCTAACCAGTGATCCTAGCTAGTGATCCTAGCCAGTGATCCTAGCCAGTGATCCTAGCCGGTGATCCTAGCCGGTGATCCTAGCCAGTGATCCTAACTATTGATCCAAGCTAGTGATCCTAACCAGGATCCAAGCTAGTGATCCTAACCAGGATCCAAGCTAGTGATCCTAACCAGTGATTCTAGCTAGTGATCCTAGCCAGTGATCCTAGCTAGTGATCCTAGGAAGTGATCCTAGCTAGTGATCCTAGCCAGTGGACCTAGCTAGTGATCCTAACCAGTGATCCTAGCTAGTCATCCTAACCAGTGATCCTAGCCAGTGATCCTAACCAGTGATCCGAGCTAGTGATCCTAGCCAGTGACCCTAGCTAGTGATCCTAACCAGTGATCCTAGCTAGTGATCCTAACCAGTGATCCTAGCTAGTGATCCTTGCTAGTGATCCTAGCTAGTGATCTTAGCCAGTGATCCTAGCTAGTGATCTTAGCCAGTGATCCTAGCTAGTGATCCTAGCCAGTGATCCTAGCTAGTGATCATAACCAGTGATCCTAGCTTGTGATCCTAGCCAGTGATCCTAGCCAGTGATCCTAGCTAGTGATCCTAGCCAGAGATCCTAGCCAATGATCCTAGCTAGTGATCCTAACTAGTGATCCTAGATAGTGATCCTAACCAGTGATCGTAGCTAGTGATCCTAACCAGTGATCATAGCTAGTGATCCTAACCAGTGATCCTAGCTAGTGATCCTAGCCAGTGATCCTAGCCAGTGATCCTAACCAGTGATCCTAACCAGTGATCCTAGCCAGTGATCCTAACCAGTGATCCTAGCTAGTGATCCTAACCAGTGATCCTAACTAGTGATCCTAACCAGTGATCCTAGCTAGTGATCCTAGCTAGTGATCCTAACCAGTGATCCTAACCAGGGATCCTAACTAGTGATCCTAACCAGTGATCCTAGCCAGTGATCCTAGCCAGTGATCCTAGCTAGTGATCCTAACCAGTGATCCTAGCTAGTGATCCTAACCAGTGATCCTAGCTAGTGATCCTAGCCAGTGATTCTCCCTAGTGATCCTAGTCAGTGATCCTAGCCAGTGATCCTAGCTAGTGATCCTAGCTAATGATCCTAACCAGTGATCCTAGCTACTGATCCTAACAAGTGATCCAAGCTAGGGATCCTAACCAGTCATCCAAGCTAGTGATCCTAGTCAGTGATCCTAACCAGTTATCCTAGCTAGTGATCCTAGCCAGTGTTCCTAGCCAGTGATCCTAGCTTGTGATTCTAGCCAGTGATCCTAACCAGTGATCCTAGCTAGTGATCCTAGATAGTGATCCTAACCAGTGATCCTAGCTAGTGATCCTAGCCAGTGATCCTAGGTAGTGATCCTAGCCAGTGATCCTAGCCAGTGATCCTAGCCAGTGATCCTAGCTAGTGATCCTAACCAGTGATCCTAGCTAGTGATCCTACCTAGTTATCCTAATCAGTGATCCTAGCTAGTGATCCTAACCAGTGATCCTAGCTAGTGATAGTAACCAGTGATCCTAGCCAGTGATCCTAGCTAGTGATCCTAGCCAGTAATCCTAGCCAGTGATCATAACCAGTGATCCTAGCCAGTGATCCTAACCAGTGATCCTAGCTAGTGATCCTAGCCAGTGATCCTCGCTAGTGATCCTAGCCAGGGATCCTAGCCAGTGAACCTATCCAGTGATCCTAACCAGTGATCCTAGCCAGTGATCCTAGGTAGTGATCCTAGTTAGTGATCTTAGCCAGTGATCCTAGCCAGTGATCCTAAACAGTGATCCTAACTAATGATCCTAACCAATGATCCTAGTTAGTGATCCTAGCTAGTGATCCTAGCCAGTGATCCTAGCCAGTGATCCTAGCTAGTGATCCTAGCTACTGATCCTTACCAGTGATCCTAGCCAGTGATCCAGGCTAGTGATCTTAACCAGTGATCCTAGCCAGTGATCCTAGCCAGTGATCCTAACCAGTGATCCTTGCCAGTGATCCTAACCAGTGATCCTAGCTAGTGATCCTAGCTAGTGATCCTAACCAGTGATCCTAGGTATAGTGATAATAGCTAGTGATCCTAACCAGTGATCCTAGCCAGTGATCCTAACTAGTGATCCTAGCTAGTGATCCTAGCCAGTGATCCTAACCAGTGATCCTAGCTAGTGATCCTAGCTAATGATCCTAACCAGTGATCCCAGCTAGTGATCCTAGCTAGTGATCCTAGCCAGTGATCCTAGGAAGTGATCTTAGCCAGTGATAATAGCTAGTGATCCTAGCCAGTGATCCTAGGTAGTGATCTTAGGCAGTGATCCTAGCTAGTGATCATAGCTAGTGATCCTAGCCAGTGATCCTAGCTAGTGATCCTAGCCAGTGATCCTAGCCAGTGATCCTAGCTAGTGATCCTAGCCAGAGATCCTAGCCAATGATCCTAGCTAGTGATCCTAACTAGTGATCCTAGATAGTGATCCTAACCAGTGATCGTAGCTAGTGATCCTAACCAGTGATCATAGCTAGTGATCCTAGCCAGTGATCCTAGCTAGTGATCCTAGCCAGAGATCCTAGCCAATGATCCTAGCTAGTGATCCTAACTAGTGATCCTAGATAGTGATCCTAACCAGTGATCGTAGCTAGTGATCCTACCCAGTGATCCTGGCTAGTGATCCTAACCAGTGATCCTAGCTAGTGATCCTAGCCAGTGATCCTAGCTAGTGATCCTAGCCAGGGATCCTAGCCAGTGATCCTAACCAGTGATCCTAGCCAGTGATCCTAACCAGTGATCCTATCTAGTGATCCTAGCTAGTGATCCTAACCAGCGATCCTAACTAGTGATCCTAACCAGTGATCCTAGCTAGTGATCCTAGCTAGTGGTCCTAACCAGTGATCCTAACCAGGGATCCTAACTAGTGATCCTAACCAGTGATCCTAGCCAGTGATCCTTGCTAGTGATCCTAACCAGTGATCCTAGCTAGTGATCCTAGCCAGTGATCCTACCTAGTGATCCTAGCCAGTGATCCTAGCTAGTGATCCTAGCTAGTGATCCTAACCAGTGATCCTAGCTACTGATCCTAACAAGTGATCCTAACCAGTCATCCTAGCTAGTGATCCTAGTCAGTGATCCTAACCAGTGATCCTAGCTAGTGATCCTAGCCAGTGTTCCTAGCCTGTGATCCTAGCTTGTGATCCTAGCCAGTGATCCTAACCAGTGATCCTAGCTAGTGATCCTAACCAGTGATCCTAGCTAGTGATCCTAGCCAGTGATCCTAGGTAGTGATCCTAGCCAGTGATCCTAGCCAGTGATCCTAGCCAATGATCCTAGCTAGTGATCCTAACCAGTGATCCTAGCTAGTGATCCTACCTAGTTATCCTAATCAGTGATCCTAGCTAGTGATCCTAACCAGTGATCCTAGCTAGTGATCCTAACCAGTGATCCTAGCTAGTGATCCTAGCCAGTGATCCTAGCTAGCGATCCTAGCCAGTGATCCTAGCCAGTGATTCTAGCCAGTGATCCTAACCAGTGATCCTAGCCAGTGATCCTAGCTAGTGATCCTAGCCAGTGATCCTAGCCAGTGATCCTAACCAGTGATCCTAGGTAGTGATCCTAACCAGTGATCCTAACCAGTGATCCCAGCCCTGCCATCGAGGAGACACTAGAGAAATGAGAATAAGGGTGAAAAGTTCTGATTAAATGAACAAACTGCAGGAGGGTTAGGCAGAAGACAATGATGCAAGTGTTTACTAGGACTTTCAAGCATCAACATATACCATTCGCCTCGAGGCATGCCACCTTTGGTCTCCCAGGAAACTCCGGAAGGTCTAGAGTCACGCTGTTTTAACAATAGAGTGAAGGACATTGATGAAGATGGTTGTTAAAGAGCAAGATCTTGCAGTGAGTTACCATCAAGTGGAGATAACCTGGGAACAAAGGAGATACTTATCTTAAAATATTTAAATTGAGGAAGGCAGCTCTACCCCTTCTTTCTCTCACTCTCAATTACTCGATCCTTCATCCCATCTTCTATCTTTCTACTTTCCTTTCACTGACTCTCCTCCTACTTCTCTCCTACCTCACCATTCCTCCCTCTGTGCTGTTCCTCTCTAGCTCCTTCCTAATGAGCTTAGGAAGTCATTCACTCTTTTTAATCATTTCCAAGATTTAATTTTCATCACTATTTGTTATATGTTAAGGGGATGACAGTGTGTGCTGAGGTATAGTGTGTGTGCTGAGGTATAGTGTGTGTGCTGAGGTATATTGTATGTGCTGAGGTATATTGTATGTGCTGAGGTATAGTGTGTGTGCTGAGGTATAGTGTGTGTGCTGAGGTATATTGTGTGTGCTGAGGTATATTGTATGTGCTGAGGTATATTGTATGTGCTGAGGTATAGTGTGTGTGCTGAGGTATAGTGTGTGTGCTGAGGTATAGTGTGTGTGCTGAGGTATAGTGTGTGTGCTGAGGTATATTGTATGTGCTGAGGTATATTGTATGTGCTGAGGTATAGTGTGTGTGCTGAGGTATATTGTATGTGCTGAGGTATAGTGTGTGTGCTGAGGTATAGTGTGTGTGCTGAGGTATATTGTATGTGCTGAGGTATAGTGTGTGTGCTGAGGTGTAGTGTGTGTGCTGAGGTATAGTGTGCGTGTGCTGAGGTATAGTGTGCGTGTGCTGAGGTATATTGTATGTGCTGAGGTATAGTGTGTGTGTGTGCTGAGGTATAGTGTGTGTGCTGAGGTATAGTGTGTGTGTGCTGAGGTATAGTGTGTGTGTGCTGAGGTATAGTGTGTGTGCTGAGGTATAGTGTGCGTGTGCTGAGGTATATTGTATGTGCTGAGGTATAGTGTGTGTGCTGAGGTGTAGTGTGTGTGCTGAGGTATAGTGTGTGTGTGCTGAGGTATAGTGTGTGTGCTGAGGTATAGTGTGTGTGTGCTGAGGTATAGTGTGTGTGCTGAGGTATAGTGTGCGTGTGCTGAGGTATATTGTATGTGCTGAGGTATAGTGTGTGTGTGCTGAGGTATAGTGTGTGTGCTGAGGTATAGTGTGTGTGTGCTGAGGTATAGTGTGTGTGCTGAGGTATAGTGTGCGTGTGCTGAGGTATATTGTATGTGCTGAGGTATAGTGTGTGCTGAGGTATATTGTGTGTGCTGAGGTATAGTGTGTGCTGAGGTATAGTGTGTGTGTGCTGAGGTATAGTGTGTGCTGAGGTATATTGTGTGTGCTGAGGTATAGTGTGTGTGTGCTGAGGTATAGTGTGTGTGCTGAGGTATAGTGTGCGTGTGCTGAGGTATAGTGTGTGTGCTGAGGTATAGTGTGTGCTGAGGTATATTGTGTGTGCTGAGGTATAGTGTGTGCTGAGGTATAGTGTGTGTGCTGAGGTATAGTGTGTGCTGAGGTATATTGTGTGTGCTGAGGTATAGTGTGTGTGCTGAGGTATAGTGTGTGTGTGCTGAGGTATATTGTGTGTGCTGAGGTATATTGTGTGTGCTGAGGTATAGTGTGTGTGCTGAGGTATATTGTGTGTGCTGAGGTATAGTGTGTGCTGAGGTATAGTGTGTGTGTGCTGAGGTATAGTGTGTGTGCTGAGGTATATTGTGTGTGCTGAGGTATAGTGTGTGCTGAGGTATAGTGTGTGTGTGCTGAGGTATAGTGTGTGTGCTGAGGTATAGTGTGTGTGTGCTGAGGTATAGTGTGTGTGCTGAGGTATATTGTATGTGTGCTGAGGTATAGTGTGTGTGTGCTGAGGTATAGTGTGTGTGCTGAGGTATATTGTATGTGCTGAGGTATAGTGTGTGTGCTGAGGTATAGTGTGTGTGTGCTGAGGTATAGTGTGTGTGCTGAGGTATAGTGTGTGTGCTGAGGTATAGTGTGTGTGTGCTGAGGTATAGTGTGTGTGTGTTGAGGTATAGTGTGTGTGCTGAGGTATAGTGTGTGTGCTGAGGTATAGTGTGTGTGTGCTGAGGTATAGTGTGTGTGCAGAGGTATGGTGTGTGTGCTGAGGTATAGTGTGTGTGCTGAGGTATAGTGTGTGTGCTGAGGTATAGTGTGTGTGCTGAGGTATAGTGTGTGTGCTGAGGTATAGTGTGTGTGCTGAGGTATAGTGTGTGTGCTGAGGTATAGTGTGTGTGCTGAGGTATAGTGTGTGTGTGCTGAGGTATATTGTATGTGCTGAGGTATAGTGTGTGTGCTGAGGTATATTGTATGTGCTGAGGTATAGTGTGTGTGCTGAGGTATAGTGTGTGTGCTGAGGTATATTGTATGTGCTGAGGTATAGTGTGTGTGCTGAGGTATAGTGTGTGCTGAGGTATATTGTGTGTGCTGAGGTATAGTGTGTGCTGAGGTATATTGTATGTGCTGAGGTATAGTGTGTGTGCTGAGGTATATTGTATGTGCTGAGGTATAGTGTGTGTGCTGAGGTATAGTGTGTGTGCTGAGGTATATTGTATGTGCTGAGGTATAGTGTGTGTGCTGAGGTATAGTGTGTGTGCTGAGGTATAGTGTGTGTGCTGAGGTATAGTGTGTGTGCTGAGGTATAGTGTGTGTGCTGAGGTATAGTGTGTGTGCTGAGGTATAGTGTGTGTGCTGAGGTATAGTGTGTGTGCTGAGGTATAGTGTGTGTGTGTTGAGGTATAGTGTGTGTGCTGAGGTATAGTGTGTGTGCTGAGGTATAGTGTGTGTGTGTGCTGAGGTATAGTGTGTGTGTGCTGAGGTATAGTGTGTGTGCTGAGGTATAGTGTGTGTGCTGAGGTATAGTGTGTGTGCTGAGGTATAGTGTGTGTGCTGAGGTATAGTGTGTGTGTGTGCTGAGGTATAGTGTGTGTGTGCTGAGGTATAGTGTGTGTGCTGAGGTATAGTGTGTGTGCTGAGGTATAGTGTGTGTGCTGAGGTATAGTGTGTGTGTGTGCTGAGGTATAGTGTGTGTGTGCTGAGGTATAGTGTGTGTGTGCTGAGGTATAGTGTGTGTGCTGAGGTATAGTGTGTGTGCTGAGGTATAGTGTGTGTGCTGAGGTATAGTGTGTGTGTGTGTGCTGAGGTATAGTGTGTGTGTGCTGAGGTATAGTGTGTGTGCTGAGGTATAGTGTGTGTGCTGAGGTATAGTGTGTGTGCTGAGGTATAGTGTGTGTGTGTGCTGAGGTATAGTGTGTGTGTGCTGAGGTATAGTGTGTGTGCTGAGGTATAGTGTGTGTGCTGAGGTATAGTGTGTGTGCTGAGGTATAGTGTGTGTGTGTGCTGAGGTATAGTGTGTGTGTGCTGAGGTATAGTGTGTGTGCTGAGGTATAGTGTGTGTGTGTGCTGAGGTATAATGTGTGTGTGTGCTGAGGTATAGTGTGTGTGCTGAGGTATAGTGTGTGTGTGCTGAGGTATAGTGTGTGTGTGCTGATGTATAGTGTGTGTGCTGAGGTATAGTGTGTGTGCTGAGGTATAGTGTGTGTGTGTGCTGAGGTATAGTGTGTGCTGAGGTATAGTGTGTGTGTGCTGAGGTATAGTGTGTGTGCTAAGGTATAGTGTGTGTGTGCTGAGGTATACTGTGTGTGCTGAGGTATAGTGTGTGTGCTGAGGTATAGTGTGTGTGTGCTGAGGTATAGTGTGTGCTGAGGTATAGTGTGTGTGTGCTGAGGTATAGTGTGTGTGCTAAGGTATAGTGTGTGTGTGCTGAGGTATAGTGTGTGTGTGCTGAGGTATAGTGTGTGTGCTGAGGTATATTGTATGTGCTGAGGTATAGTGTGTGTGTGCTGAGGTATAGTGTGTGTGCTGAGGTATAGTGTGTGTGTGCTGAGGTATAGTGTGTGCTGAGGTATAGTGTGTGTGTGCTGAGGTATAGTGTGTGTGTGCTGAGGTATAGTGTGTGTGCTGAGGTATAGTGTGTGTGTGCTGAGGTATAGTGTGTGTGTGTGCTGAGGTATAGTGTGTGTGCTGAGGTATAGTGTGTGTGTGCTGAGGTATAGTGTGTGTGTTGAGGTATAGTGTGTGTGCTGAGGTATAGTGTGTGTGCTAAGGTATATTGTATGTGCTGAGGTATAGTGTGTGTGCTGAGGTATAGTGTGTGTGCTGAGGGATAGTGTGTGTGCTGAGGTATAGTGTGTGTGCTGAGGTATAGTGTGTGTGCTGGGGTATAGTGTGTGTGTGCTGAGGTATAGTGTGTGTGTGTTGAGGTATAGTGTGTGTGTGCTGAGGTATAGTGTGTGTGCTGAGGTATAGTGTGTGTGTGCTGAGGTATAGTGTGTGTGTGCTGAGGTATAGTGTGTGTGCTGAGGTATAGTGTGTGTGTGCTGAGGTATATTGTGTGTGTGCTGAGGTATAGTGTGTGTGTGCTGAGGTATATTGTGTGTGTGCTGAGGTATAGTGTGTGTGCTGAGGTATAGTGTGTGTGCTGAGGTATAGTGTGTGTGCTGAGGTATAGTGTGTGTGCTGAGGTATAGTGTGTGTGTTGAGGTATAGTGTGTGTGTGCTGAGGTATAGTGTGTGTGTGCTGAGGTATAGTGTGTGTGTGCTGAGGTATAGTGTGTGTGCTGAGGTATAGTGTGTGTGTTGAGGTATAGTGTGTGTGTTGAGGTATAGTGTGTGTGCTGAGGTATAGTGTGTGTGTTGAGGTATAGTGTGTGTGTGCTAAGGAATAGTGTGTGTGCTGAGGTATAGTGTGTGTGTTGAGGTATAGTGTGTGTGTTGAGGTATAGTGTGTGTGTTGAGGTATAGTGTGTGTGTGCTAAGGAATAGTGTGTATGCTGAGGTATAGTGTGTGTGCTGAGGTATAGTTTGTGTGTTGAGGTATAGTGTGTGTGTGCTGAGGTATAGTGTGTGTGCTGAGGTATAGTGTGTGTGCTGAGGTATAGTGTGTGTGTTGAGGTATAGTGTGTGTGTTGAGGTATAGTGTGTGTGTTGAGGTATAGTGTGTGTGTGCTAAGGAATAGTGTGTGTGCTGAGGTATAGTGTGTGTGCTGAGGTATAGTGTGTGTGCTGAGGTATAGTGTGTGTGCTGAGGTATAGTGTGTGTGCTGAGGTATAGTGTGTGTGTTGAGGTATAGTGTGTGTGTTGAGGTATAGTGTGTGTGTTGAGGTATAGTGTGTGTGCTGAGGTATAGTGTGTGTGCTGAGGTATAGTGTGTGTGCTGAGGTATAGTTTGTGTGCTGAGGTATAATGTGTGTGCTGAGGTATAGTGTGTGTGTGCTAAGGAATAGTGTGTGTGCTGAGGTATAGTGTGTGTGTTGAGGTATAGTGTGTGTGCTGAGGTATAGTGTGTGTGCTGAGGTATAGTGTGTGTGTTGAGGTATAGTGTGTGTGTGCTGAGGTATAGTGTGTGTGTTGAGGTATAGTGTGTGTGTTGAGGTATAGTGTGTGTGTTCAGGTATAGTGTGTGTGTTGAGGTATAGTGTGTGTGTTGAGGTAGAGTGTGTGTGTGCTGAGGTATAGTGTGTGTGCTGAGGTATAGTGTGTGTGCTGAGGTATAGTGTGTGTGCTGAGGTATAGTGTGTGTGCTGAGGTATAGTGTGTGTGCTGAGGTATAGTGTGTGTGTGTGCTGAGGTATAGTGTGTGTGTGCTGATGTATAGTGTGTGTGCTGAGGTATAGTGTGTGTGCTGAGGTATAGTGTGTGTGCTGAGGTATAGTGTGTGTGTGTGCTGAGGTATAGTGTGTGTGTGCTGAGGTATAGTGTGTGTGCTGAGGTATAGTGTGTGTGCTGAGGTATAGTGTGTGTGCTGAGGTATAGTGTGTGTGTGTGCTGAGGTATAGTGTGTGTGTGCTGAGGTATAGTGTGTGTGTGCTGAGGTATAGTGTGTGTGTGTGCTGAGGTATAGTGTGTGTGTGCTGAGGTATAGTGTGTGTGCTGAGGTATAGTGTGTGTGCTGAGGTATAGTGTGTGTGCTGAGGTATAGTGTGTGTGCTGAGGTATAGTGTGTGTGTGTGCTGAGGTATAGTGTGTGTGTGCTGAGGTATAGTGTGTGTGCTGAGGTATTGTGTGTGTGCTGAGGTATAGTGTGTGTGTGTGCTGAGGTATAGTGTGTGTGTGCTGAGGTATAGTGTGTGTGTGCTGAGGTATAGTGTGTGTGCTGAGGTATAGTGTGTGTGCTGAGGTATAGTGTGTGTGCTGAGGTATAGTGTGTGTGTGTGCTGAGGTATAGTGTGTGTGTGCTGAGGTATAGTGTGTGTGCTGAGGTATAGTGTGTGTGCTGAGGTATAGTGTGTGTGCTGAGGTATAGTGTGTGTGTGTGCTGAGGTATAGTGTGTGTGTGCTGAGGTATAGTGTGTGTGCTGAGGTATAGTGTGTGTGCTGAGGTATAGTGTGTGTGCTGAGGTATAGTGTGTGTGTGTGCTGAGGTATAGTGTGTGTGTGCTGAGGTATTGTGTGTGTGCTGAGGTATAGTGTGTGTGTGTGCTGAGGTATAATGTGTGTGTGTGCTGAGGTATAGTGTGTGTGCTGAGGTATAGTGTGTGTGTGCTGAGGTATAGTGTGTGTGTGCTGATGTATAGTGTGTGTGCTGAGGTATAGTGTGTGTGCTGAGGTATAGTGTGTGTGTGTGCTGAGGTATAGTGTGTGCTGAGGTATAGTGTGTGTGTGCTGAGGTATAGTGTGTGTGCTAAGGTATAGTGTGTGTGTGCTGAGGTATAGTGTGTGTGCTGAGGTATAGTGTGTGTGCTGAGGTATAGTGTGTGTGTGCTGAGGTATAGTGTGTGCTGAGGTATAGTGTGTGTGTGCTGAGGTATAGTGTGTGTGCTAAGGTATAGTGTGTGTGTGCTGAGGTATAGTGTGTGTGTGCTGAGGTATAGTGTGTGTGCTGAGGTATATTGTATGTGCTGAGGTATAGTGTGTGTGTGCTGAGGTATAGTGTGTGTGCTGAGGTATAGTGTGTGTGTGCTGAGGTATAGTGTGTGCTGAGGTATAGTGTGTGTGTGCTGAGGTATAGTGTGTGTGTGCTGAGGTATAGTGTGTGTGCTGAGGTATAGTGTGTGTGTGCTGAGGTATAGTGTGTGTGTGTGCTGAGGTATAGTGTGTGTGCTGAGGTATAGTGTGTGTGTGCTGAGGTATAGTGTGTGTGTTGAGGTATAGTGTGTGTGCTGAGGTATAGTGTGTGTGCTAAGGTATATTGTATGTGCTGAGGTATAGTGTGTGTGCTGAGGTATAGTGTGTGTGCTGAGGGATAGTGTGTGTGCTGAGGTATAGTGTGTGTGCTGAGGTATAGTGTGTGTGCTGGGGTATAGTGTGTGTGTGCTGAGGTATAGTGTGTGTGTGTTGAGGTATAGTGTGTGTGTGCTGAGGTATAGTGTGTGTGCTGAGGTATAGTGTGTGTGTGCTGAGGTATAGTGTGTGTGTGCTGAGGTATAGTGTGTGTGCTGAGGTATAGTGTGTGTGTGCTGAGGTATATTGTGTGTGTGCTGAGGTATAGTGTGTGTGTGCTGAGGTATATTGTGTGTGTGCTGAGGTATAGTGTGTGTGCTGAGGTATAGTGTGTGTGCTGAGGTATAGTGTGTGTGCTGAGGTATAGTGTGTGTGCTGAGGTATAGTGTGTGTGTTGAGGTATAGTGTGTGTGTGCTGAGGTATAGTGTGTGTGTGCTGAGGTATAGTGTGTGTGTGCTGAGGTATAGTGTGTGTGCTGAGGTATAGTGTGTGTGTTGAGGTATAGTGTGTGTGTTGAGGTATAGTGTGTGTGCTGAGGTATAGTGTGTGTGTTGAGGTATAGTGTGTGTGTGCTAAGGAATAGTGTGTGTGCTGAGGTATAGTGTGTGTGTTGAGGTATAGTGTGTGTGTTGAGGTATAGTGTGTGTGTTGAGGTATAGTGTGTGTGTGCTAAGGAATAGTGTGTATGCTGAGGTATAGTGTGTGTGCTGAGGTATAGTTTGTGTGTTGAGGTATAGTGTGTGTGTGCTGAGGTATAGTGTGTGTGCTGAGGTATAGTGTGTGTGCTGAGGTATAGTGTGTGTGTTGAGGTATAGTGTGTGTGTTGAGGTATAGTGTGTGTGTTGAGGTATAGTGTGTGTGTGCTAAGGAATAGTGTGTGTGCTGAGGTATAGTGTGTGTGCTGAGGTATAGTGTGTGTGCTGAGGTATAGTGTGTGTGCTGAGGTATAGTGTGTGTGCTGAGGTATAGTGTGTGTGTTGAGGTATAGTGTGTGTGTTGAGGTATAGTGTGTGTGTTGAGGTATAGTGTGTGTGCTGAGGTATAGTGTGTGTGCTGAGGTATAGTGTGTGTGCTGAGGTATAGTTTGTGTGCTGAGGTATAATGTGTGTGCTGAGGTATAGTGTGTGTGTGCTAAGGAATAGTGTGTGTGCTGAGGTATAGTGTGTGTGTTGAGGTATAGTGTGTGTGCTGAGGTATAGTGTGTGTGCTGAGGTATAGTGTGTGTGTTGAGGTATAGTGTGTGTGTGCTGAGGTATAGTGTGTGTGTTGAGGTATAGTGTGTGTGTTGAGGTATAGTGTGTGTGTTCAGGTATAGTGTGTGTGTTGAGGTATAGTGTGTGTGTTGAGGTAGAGTGTGTGTGTGCTGAGGTATAGTGTGTGTGCTGAGGTATAGTGTGTGTGCTGAGGTATAGTGTGTGTGCTGAGGTATAGTGTGTGTGCTGAGGTATAGTGTGTGTGCTGAGGTATAGTGTGTGTGTGTGCTGAGGTATAGTGTGTGTGTGCTGATGTATAGTGTGTGTGCTGAGGTATAGTGTGTGTGCTGAGGTATAGTGTGTGTGCTGAGGTATAGTGTGTGTGTGTGCTGAGGTATAGTGTGTGTGTGCTGAGGTATAGTGTGTGTGCTGAGGTATAGTGTGTGTGCTGAGGTATAGTGTGTGTGCTGAGGTATAGTGTGTGTGTGTGCTGAGGTATAGTGTGTGTGTGCTGAGGTATAGTGTGTGTGTGCTGAGGTATAGTGTGTGTGTGTGCTGAGGTATAGTGTGTGTGTGCTGAGGTATAGTGTGTGTGCTGAGGTATAGTGTGTGTGCTGAGGTATAGTGTGTGTGCTGAGGTATAGTGTGTGTGCTGAGGTATAGTGTGTGTGCTGAGGTATAGTGTGTGTGTGTGCTGAGGTATAGTGTGTGTGTGCTGAGGTATAGTGTGTGTGCTGAGGTATTGTGTGTGTGCTGAGGTATAGTGTGTGTGTGTGCTGAGGTATAGTGTGTGTGTGCTGAGGTATAGTGTGTGTGTGCTGAGGTATAGTGTGTGTGCTGAGGTATAGTGTGTGTGCTGAGGTATAGTGTGTGTGCTGAGGTATAGTGTGTGTGTGTGCTGAGGTATAGTGTGTGTGTGCTGAGGTATAGTGTGTGTGCTGAGGTATAGTGTGTGTGCTGAGGTATAGTGTGTGTGCTGAGGTATAGTGTGTGTGTGTGCTGAGGTATAGTGTGTGTGTGCTGAGGTATAGTGTGTGTGCTGAGGTATAGTGTGTGTGCTGAGGTATAGTGTGTGTGCTGAGGTATAGTGTGTGTGTGTGCTGAGGTATAGTGTGTGTGTGCTGAGGTATAGTGTGTGTGCTGAGGTATAGTGTGTGTGTGTGCTGAGGTATAATGTGTGTGTGTGCTGAGGTATAGTGTGTGTGCTGAGGTATAGTGTGTGTGTGCTGAGGTATAGTGTGTGTGTGCTGATGTATAGTGTGTGTGCTGAGGTATAGTGTGTGTGCTGAGGTATAGTGTGTGTGTGTGCTGAGGTATAGTGTGTGCTGAGGTATAGTGTGTGTGTGCTGAGGTATAGTGTGTGTGCTAAGGTATAGTGTGTGTGTGCTGAGGTATAGTGTGTGTGCTGAGGTATAGTGTGTGTGCTGAGGTATAGTGTGTGTGTGCTGAGGTATAGTGTGTGCTGAGGTATAGTGTGTGTGTGCTGAGGTATAGTGTGTGTGCTAAGGTATAGTGTGTGTGTGCTGAGGTATAGTGTGTGTGTGCTGAGGTATAGTGTGTGTGCTGAGGTATATTGTATGTGCTGAGGTATAGTGTGTGTGTGCTGAGGTATAGTGTGTGTGCTGAGGTATAGTGTGTGTGTGCTGAGGTATAGTGTGTGCTGAGGTATAGTGTGTGTGTGCTGAGGTATAGTGTGTGTGTGCTGAGGTATAGTGTGTGTGCTGAGGTATAGTGTTTGTGTGCTGAGGTATAGTGTGTGTGTGTGCTGAGGTATAGTGTGTGTGCTGAGGTATAGTGTGTGTGTGCTGAGGTATAGTGTGTGTGTTGAGGTATAGTGTGTGTGCTGAGGTATAGTGTGTGTGCTAAGGTATATTGTATGTGCTGAGGTATAGTGTGTGTGCTGAGGTATAGTGTGTGTGCTGAGGTATAGTGTGTGTGCTGAGGTATAGTGTGTGTGCTGAGGTATAGTGTGTGTGCTGGGGTATAGTGTGTGTGTGCTGAGGTATAGTGTGTGTGTGTTGAGGTATAGTGTGTGTGTGCTGAGGTATAGTGTGTGTGCTGAGGTATAGTGTGTGTGTGCTGAGGTATAGTGTGTGTGTGCTGAGGTATAGTGTGTGTGCTGAGGTATAGTGTGTGTGTGCTGAGGTATATTGTGTGTGTGCTGAGGTATAGTGTGTGTGTGCTGAGGTATATTGTGTGTGTGCTGAGGTATAGTGTGTGTGCTGAGGTATAGTGTGTGTGCTGAGGTATAGTGTGTGTGCTGAGGTATAGTGTGTGTGCTGAGGTATAGTGTGTGTGTTGAGGTATAGTGTGTGTGTGCTGAGGTATAGTGTGTGTGTGCTGAGGTATAGTGTGTGTGTGCTGAGGTATAGTGTGTGTGCTGAGGTATAGTGTGTGTGTTGAGGTATAGTGTGTGTGTTGAGGTATAGTGTGTGTGCTGAGGTATAGTGTGTGTGTTGAGGTATAGTGTGTGTGTGCTAAGGAATAGTGTGTGTGCTGAGGTATAGTGTGTGTGTTGAGGTATAGTGTGTGTGTTGAGGTATAGTGTGTGTGTTGAGGTATAGTGTGTGTGTGCTAAGGAATAGTGTGTATGCTGAGGTATAGTGTGTGTGCTGAGGTATAGTGTGTGTGTTGAGGTATAGTGTGTGTGTGCTGAGGTATAGTGTGTGTGCTGAGGTATAGTGTGTGTGCTGAGGTATAGTGTGTGTGTTGAGGTATAGTGTGTGTGTTGAGGTATAGTGTGTGTGTTGAGGTATAGTGTGTGTGTGCTAAGGAATAGTGTGTGTGCTGAGGTATAGTGTGTGTGCTGAGGTATAGTGTGTGTGCTGAGGTATAGTGTGTGTGCTGAGGTATAGTGTGTGTGCTGAGGTATAGTGTGTGTGTTGAGGTATAGTGTGTGTGTTGAGGTATAGTGTGTGTGTTGAGGTATAGTGTGTGTGCTGAGGTATAGTGTGTGTGCTGAGGTATAGTGTGTGTGCTGAGGTATAGTTTGTGTGCTGAGGTATAATGTGTGTGCTGAGGTATAGTGTGTGTGTGCTAAGGAATAGTGTGTGTGCTGAGGTATAGTGTGTGTGTTGAGGTATAGTGTGTGTGCTGAGGTATAGTGTGTGTGCTGAGGTATAGTGTGTGTGTTGAGGTATAGTGTGTGTGTGCTGAGGTATAGTGTGTGTGTTGAGGTATAGTGTGTGTGTTGAGGTATAGTGTGTGTGTTCAGGTATAGTGTGTGTGTTGAGGTATAGTGTGTGTGTTGAGGTAGAGTGTGTGTGCTGAGGTATAGTGTGTGTGCTGAGGTATAGTGTGTGTGCTGAGGTATAGTGTGTGTGTTGAGGTAGAGTTTGTGTGCTGAGGACACTGGAGGCCAGAGGTGCTCATGAGTGCTGGAGAAGTTTATCTCCCGCTGATCTGTCTCGCTGACAAGATAATACTCTGATGTATTGAAGCGGACTACATTGTGTCCCACACCCCTGGTGTCTCACACCCCTGGTGTCTCACACCCCTGGTGTCTCACACCCCTGGTGTCTCACACCCCTGGTGTCTCACACCCCTGGTGTCTCACACCCCTGGTGTCTCACACCCCTGGTGTCTCACACCCCTGGTGTCTCACACCCCTGGTGTCTCACACCCCTGGTGTCTCACACCCCTGGTGTCTCACACCCCTGGCGTCTCACACTCCTGGTGTCCCACACCCCTGGTGTCTCACACCCCTGGTGTCTCACACCCCTGGTGTCTCACACCCCTGGTGTCTCACACCCCTGGTGTCTCACACCCCTGGTGTCTCACACCCCTGGTGTCTCACACTCCTGGTGTCTCACACCCCTGGTGTCTCACACCCCTGGTGTCTCACACCCCTGGTGTCTCACACCCCTGGCGTCTCACACTCCTGGTGTCCCACACTCCTGGTGTCTCACACCCCTGGTGTCTCACACCCCTGGTGTCTCACACTCCTGGTGTCCCACACCCCTGGTGTCCCACACCCCTGGTGTCTCACACTCCTGGTGTCTCACACCCCTGGTGCCCCACACCCCTGGTGTCTCACACCCCTGGTGTCTCACACCCCTGGTGCCCCACACCCCTGGTGTCCCACACCCCTGGTGTCTCACACTCCTGGTGTCCCACACCCCTGGTGTCCCACACCCCTGGTGTCTCACACTCCTGGTGTCTCACACCCCTGGTGTCCCACACCCCTGGTGTCTCACACTCCTGGTGTCCCACACTCCTGGTGTCTCACACCCCTGGTGTCTAACACCCCTGGTGTCTCACACTCCTGGTGTCCCACACCCCTGGTGTCCCACACCCCTGGTGTCTCACACCCCTGGTATCTCACACCCCTGGTGCCCCACACCCCTGGTGTCCCACACCCCTGGTGTCTCACACCCCTGGCGTCTCACACACCTGGTGTCTCACACCCCTGGTGTCCCACACCCCTGGTGTCTCACACCCCTGGCGTCTCACACTCCTGGTGTCCCACACTCCTGGTGTCTCACACCCCTGGTGTCTCACACCCCTGGTGTCTCACACCCCTGGTGTCTCCCACCCCTGGTGTCCCACACTCCTGGTGTCCCACACCCCTGGTGTCTCACACCCCTGCAGTCCCACACTCCTGGTGTCCCACACCCCTGGTGTCCCACACCCCTGGTGTCTCACACTTCTGGTGTCTCACACTTCTGGTGTCCCACACTCCTGGTGTCCCACACCCCTGGTGTCCCACACCCCTGGTGTCTCACACCCCTGGTGTCTCACACCCCTGGTGTCTCACATTTCTGGTGTCTCACACCCCTGGTGTCTCACAACCCTGGTGTCCCACACTCCTGGTGTCTCACACCCCTGGTGTCTCACACCCCTGGTATCTCACACCCCTGGTGCCCCACACTCCTGGTGTCCCACACCCCTGGTGTCCCACACCCCTGGTGTTTCACACCCCTGGTGTCTCACACCCCTGGTGTTTCACACCCCTGGTGTCCCACACCCCTGGTATCTCACACCCCTGGTGTTTCACAACCCTGGTGTCCCACACCCCTGGTATCTCACACCCCTGGTATCTCACACCCCTGGTGTCTCACACCCCTTGAGTCCCACATCCCCGGTGTCTCACACCCCTGGTGTCCCACACTCCTGGTGTCTCACACCCCTGGTGTCCCACACCCCTGGTGTCCCACACCCCTGGTGTCTCACACTCCTGGTGTCTCACACTCCTGGTGTCTCACACCCCTGGTGTCCCACACCCCTGGTGTCCCACACTCCTGGTGTCTCACACCCCTGGTGTCTCACACCCCTGGTGTCGCACACCCCTGGTGTCTCACACTCCTGGTGTCTCACACCCCTGGTGTCCCACACCCTTGGTGTCTCACACTCCTGGTGTCCCACACCCCTGGTGTCTCACACCCGTGGTGTCCCACACCCCTGGTGTCTCACACTCCTGGTGTCCCACGTACACCCCTGGTGTCTCACACCCCTGGTGTCTCACACCCCTGGTGTCTCACACTCCTGGTGTCCCACACCCCTGGTGTCTCACACTTCTGGTGTCTCACACCCCTGGTGTCTCACACCCCTGGTGTCTCACACCCCTGGTGTCTCACACCCCTGGTGTCCCACACTCCTGGTGTCTCACACCCCTGGTGTCTCACACCCCTGGTGTCCCACACTCCTGGTGTCTCACACTCCTGGTGTCTCACACCCCTGGTGTCTCACACCCCTGGTGTCCCACACTCCTGGTGTCTCACACTTTTGGTGTCTCACACTCCTGGTGTCCCACACTCCTGGTGTCCCACACCCCTGGTGTCTCACACCCCTGGTGTCCCACACCCCTGGTATCTCACACCCCTGGTGCCCCACACCCCTGGTGTCTCACACCCCTGGTGTCCCACACCCCTGGTATCTCACACCCCTGGTGTCTCACACCCCTGGTGTCTCACACCCCTGGTGTCCCACATCCCCGGTGTCTCACACCCCTGGTGTCCCACACTCCTGGTGTCTCACACCCCTGGTGTTCCACACCCCTGGTGTCCCACACCCCTGGTGTCTCACACTCGTGGTGTCTCACACTCCTGGTGTCTCACACCCCTGGTGTCCCACACCCCTGGTGTCCCACACTGCTGGTGTCTCACACCCCTGGTGTCTCACACCCCTGGTGTCGCACACCTCTGGTGTCTCACACTCCTGGTGTCTCACACCCCTGGTGTCCCACACCCCTGGTGTCTCACACTCCTGGTGTCCCACACCCCTAGTGTCTCACACCCGTGGTGTCCCACACCCCTGGTGTCTCACACTCCTGGTGTCCCACACCCCTGGTGTCCCACGTACACCCCTGGTGTCTCACACCCCTGGTGTCTCACACCCCTGGTGTCTCACACTCCTGGTGTCCCACACCCCTGGTGTCTCACACTTCTGGTGTCTCACACCCCTGGTGTCTCACACCCCTGGTGTCTCACACCCCTGGTGTCTCACACCCCTGGTGTCCCACACTCCTGGTGTCTCACACCCCTGGTGTCTCACACCCCTGGTGTCCCACACTCCTGGTGTCTCACACTCCTCGTGTCTCACACCCCTGGTGTCTCACACCCCTGGTGTCCCACACTCCTGGTGTCTCACACTTTTGGTGTCTCACACTCCTGGTGTCCCACACTCCTGGTGTCCCACACCCCTGGTGTCTCACACCCCTGGTGTCCCACACCCCTGGTGTCCCACACCCCTGGTGTCTCACACCCCTGGTGTCTCACACTTCTGGTGTCTCACACCCCTGGTGTCTCACACCCCTGGTGTCTCACACCCCTGGTGTCTCACACCCCTGGTGTCCCACACCCCTGGTGTTCCACACTCCTGGTGTCTCACACCCCTGGTGTCTCACACTCCTGGTGTCTCACACTCCTGGTGTCCCACACCCCTGGTGTCTCACACTCCTGGTGTCTCACACCCCTGGTGTCCCACACCCCTGGTGTCTCACACTTCTGGTGTCTCACACTTCTGGTGTCTCACACTCCTGGTGTCTCACACTCCTGGTGTCTCACACCCCTGGTGTCTCACACCCCTGGTGTCTCACACCCCTGGTGTCTCACACTCCTGGTGTCCCACACCCCTGGTGTCTCACACTTCTGGTGTCTCACACCCCTGGTGTCTCACACCCCTGGTGTCTCACACCCCTGGTGTCTCACACCCCTGGTGTCCCACACTCCTGGTGTCTCACACCCCTGGTGTCTCACACCCCTGGTGTCCCACACTCCTGGTGTCTCACACTCCTCGTGTCTCACACCCCTGGTGTCTCACACCCCTGGTGTCCCACACTCCTGGTGTCTCACACTTTTGGTGTCTCACACTCCTGGTGTCCCACACTCCTGGTGTCCCACACCCCTGGTGTCTCACACCCCTGGTGTCCCACACCCCTGGTGTCCCACACCCCTGGTGTCTCACACCCCTGGTGTCTCACACTTCTGGTGTCTCACACCCCTGGTGTCTCACACCCCTGGTGTCTCACACCCCTGGTGTCTCACACCCCTGGTGTTCCACACCCCTGGTGTTCCACACTCCTGGTGTCTCACACCCCTGGTGTCTCACACTCCTGGTGTCTCACACTCCTGGTGTCCCACACCCCTGGTGTCTCACACTCCTGGTGTCTCACACCCCTGGTGTCCCACACCCCTGGTGTCTCACACTTCTGGTGTCTCACACTTCTGGTGTCTCACACTCCTGGTGTCTCACACTCCTGGTGTCTCACACCCCTGGTGTCTCACACCCCTGGTGTCCCGCACCCCTGGTGTCTCACACTCCTGGTGTCTCACACTCCTGGTGTCCCACAACCCTGGTGTCCCACACCCCTGGTGTCCCACACCCCTGGTGTCTCACACCCCTGGTGTCTCACACCCCTGGTTTCTCACACTCCTGGTGTCCCACACCCCTGGTGTCTCACACTTCTGGTGTCTCACACCCCTGGTGTCTCACACCCCTGGTGTCTCACACCCCTGGTGTCTCACACCCCTGGTGACCCACACCCCTGGTGTCTCACACCCCTGGTGTCTCACACCCCTGGTGTCTCACACCCCTGGTGTCTCACACCCCTGGTGTCTCACACTCCTGGTGTCCCACACCCCTGGTGTCTCACACTCCTGGTGTCTCACACCCCTGGTGTCATACACCCCTGGTGTCATACACCCCTGGTGTCTCACACTTCTGGTGTCTCACACTTCTGGTGTCTCACACTCCTGGTGTCTCACACTCCTGGTGTCTCACACCCCTGGTGTCTCACACCCCTGGTGTCCCACACCCCTAGTGTCTCACACTCCTGGTGTCTCATACTCCTGGTGTCCCACACCCCTGGTGTCCCACACTCCTGGTGTCTCACACTTCAGGTGTCCCACTCCTGGTGTCTCATACCCCTGGTGTCTCACACCCCTGGTGTCCCATACCCCTGGTGTCCCACACCCTTGGTGTCCCACACCCCTGGTGTCCCACACTCTTGGTGTCTCACACTCCAGGTGTCCCACTCCTGGTGTCTCACACACGTGGTGTCCCACACCCCTGGTGTCTCACACTTTTGGTGTCTCACACTCCTGGTGTCCCACACTCCTGGTGTCCCACACCCCTGGTGTCTCACACCCCTGGTGTCCCACACCCCTGGTGTCCCACACCCCTGGTGTCTCACACCCCTGGTGTCTCACACTTCTGGTGTCTCACACCCCTGGTGTCTCACACCCCTGGTGTCTCACACCCCTGGTGTCTCACACCCCTGGTGTCCCACACCCCTGGTGTTCCACACTCCTGGTGTCTCACACCCCTGGTGTCTCACACTCCTGGTGTCTCACACTCCTGGTGTCTCACACTCCTGGTGTCCCACACCCCTGGTGTCTCACACCCCTGGTGTCTCACACCCCTGGTGTCCCACACCCCTGGTGTCTCACACTCCTGGTGTCTCACACTCCTGGTGTCCCACAACCCTGGTGTCCCACACCCCTGGTGTCCCACACTCCTGGTGTCCCACACTCCTGGTGTCTCACACTCCAGGTGTCCCACTCCTGGTGTCTCATACCCCTGGTGTCCCACACCCCTGGTGTCTCACACCCCTGGTGTCTCACACCCCTGGTGTCTCACACTCCTGGTGTCCCACAACCCTGGTGTCCCACACCCCTGGTGTCCCACACTCCTGGTGTCTCACACTCCAGGTGTCCCACTCCTGGTGTCTCATACCCCTGGTGTCCCACACCCCTGGTGTCTCACACCCCTGGTGTCTCACACCCCTGGTGTCTCACACCCCTGGTGTCTCACACTCCTGGTGTCCCACACCCCTGGTGTCTCACACTCCTGGTGTCTCACACCCCTGGTGTCATACACCCCTGGTGTCTCACACTTCTGGTGTCTCACACTTCTGGTGTCTCACACTCCTGGTGTCTCACACTCCTGGTGTCTCACACCCCTGGTGTCTCACACCCCTGGTGTCCCACACCCCTAGTGTCTCACACTCCTGGTGTCTCACACTCCTGGTGTCCCACACCCCTGGTGTCCCACACTCCTGGTGTCTCACACTTCAGGTGTCCCACTCCTGGTGTCTCATACCCCTGGTGTCTCACACCCCTGGTGTCCCATACCCCTGGTGTCCCACACCCCTGGTGTCCCACACCCCTGGTGTCCCACACTCTTGGTGTCTCACACTCCAGGTGTCCCACTCCTGGTGTCTCACACACGTGGTGTCCCACACCCCTGGTGTCTCACACCCCTGGTGTGGGACACCAGGGGTGTCTCCCCTACAGTGGGTCACAAGGTACGTCTCCCCCTATTGTAGGACAACACAAGCCTTGACCCCCCCCCCCTAACCCCCGCCCTCTTGCAAGACTCAAGACATGTTCCAAGTGGTCATCAAGTGGTTGGGAACAATAAGTGATGAGGAATGACACCAGGAAGGTAATCCGAGGGTTTTATATATAAACAGCAAACTCTTCGATTTAGAAAAGTCACTATTAACTTTAATGTTCCTTTCATTATAAAAATGGCTAACGTATTATTTCAGTCGTCAATAGGGGCCGAAGGAGATTCCGAAATCTTCGATTTTTCTATTTGAAAAGACGTTTGTCCTGTCAAGTAAAAAATAATAAAATCTTTTACAGTGAGTTAAGTTCTTCGTGGCAGTAAGAGTCTGGCATCATTCTTACTCTCAGGGAATTCGCGTTATGGAAGAATTACGATTTATTTGTATAATTTGCTGCCGATGTCAACACAGGCGCCATTTATCACGTATCTTACTTAGACAAATGAACAAACACAGCAAGAACAACATTATTTACACCAAAATATAGAGGAACATATATATTATAGTCTGAGGTGCTCTCAGCCCGTGGGAAGGTTAGCAGGGAGAGGCTGTACGCCCTGCCCTCATCGATCTCATCTCTCTCCGGCAGGAGACAAGAGGCCCTAGCCGCTGCCACTATCTGCTGCAGGTTCTCACGTTGCCTGTAGTGGTGCCCGGGCAGGAGGAAGGTGTATACTATGCTAAATCTCCTCCTGGAGGTTCTCTCGTAGCCCAACCCGTCCTCTTAAAAATAACGTCACTTTTGGCTCGTATGCGCGTTATGGACAAATTTGGACGTAATTTGAAATGAAATCGACTCACAAAAGTGACGTTCTGTTCAGTATTCTATTTGAGTCGTCCGGCGTACGCGCAGAGGTTATAAGAGGACACTTTAAATTAACGTTTTTCATAACGTTTTGAAACTTTATGAGAATTTCCTGCCCACCTAACCTATCAGAGGACCCTTAACTTACTGTTATTGAAAAAAAATCCAAATTTATTTTCATTTTCATATTACGTCCAAATTCGGCCATACGGGCAAACGGCCAAAAGCGACGTTCTTTTTAAGAGGACAGGTTGCGCGAATAGCGGTGCCCGGGCAGGAGGAAGGGGGTATACTATGCCAAATCTCCTGGAAATTCTCATGTTGCCTGTAGCGGTTCCCGGGCAGGAGGAGGGGGGTATACTATGCTAAATCTCCTCCTGGAGGTTCTCACATTGCCTGTAGCGGTGCCCGGGCAGGAGGAAGGGGGTATACTATGCCAAATCTCCTGGAAATTCTCACATTGCTTGTAGCGGTGCCCGGGTAGGAGGGGGGGAGGGGTATACTATGCTAAATCTCCTCCTGGAGGTTCTCGCATTGCCTGTAGCGGTGCCCGGGCAGGAGGGTGGGGGGGGGGGGTATACTATGCTAAATCTTCTCCTGGAGGTTCTCACGTTGCCTGTAGTGGGGCCCGGGCAGGAGGAAGGGGGTATACTATGCTAAATCTCCTCCTGGAGGTTCTCACGTTGCCTGTAGTGGTGCCCGGGCAGGAGGAGGGGGTATATACTATGCATAGTATATATACTATGCTAAATCTCCTCCTGGAGGTTCTCACGTTGCCTGTAGCGGTGCCCGGGCAGGAAGAGGGGGTATACTATGCTAAATCTCCTCCTGGAGGTTCTCACTGGCAGTGTCAACCCCTGCAGTAGACGAGGTGGTAATATCTCAGGGTCGTGTGTATCGGACGTAAGGGTCCTTCCCTGTCCCTCGCTAACAGATCTGCCCACAAACTGGAGCGTCTTCCCTCGTAATGCTGTATTTCTTAAGAGCGGGAGACACGAGGCGTGAGACTAGGGGGTCACACGTCGTTATTCCTCGTGATTATATTATCTAGCGTCTTGGGTTTATTTTTGTTCTTGTTGAATAATGTTGAGGTGTAAATATTGATGCCATAAAACATTAATTTATGAATTATGATACACTGTACCTGTTAGACTAAATTTATATTGTATACGTATTTACTGTAGAATATATTTATATATATATATATATATATATATATATATATATATATATATATATATATATATATATATATATATATATATATATATATATATATATATGTCGTACCTGGTAGCCAGAACGCACTTATCAGCCTACTATGCAAGGCCCAATTTGCCTCATAAGCCAAGTTTTCATAAATTAATTGTTTTTCGACTACCTAACCTATCTAACCTAATCTAACCTAACTTTTTCGGCTACCTAACCTAACCTAACTTCTACAGATAGGTTAGGTTAGGTTAGGTAAGGTTGGTTAGGTTCGGTCATATATCTACGTTAATTTTAACTCCAATAAAAAAAATTGACCTCATACATAATGAAATGGGTAGCTTTATCATTTCATAAGAAAAATATTAGAGAAAATATATTAATTCAGGAAAACTTGGCTTATTAGGCAAATCGGGCCTTGCATAGTAGGCTGAGAAGTGCATTCTGGCTACTAGGTACGACATATATATATATATATATATATATATATATATATATATATATATATATATATATATATATATATATTTTTTTTTTTAAAGTTTGTGAGGGTACCACCTCTGGTGCCAATGTGGGGACCCATAGCCTCGGAGAAGAAAATAAAAAGTATTCAGAGGAGACCTTGTGGTTTCTCACTGAACACTAATATTATCTTCTCCTACCACCCCCATTCTTTTGTATGTACACATATATATTTACTTTATTTGAACTTTGTTACAAAAAAGGAGTTACATATGGGTTACAAAGATGGTTATCATAGGTTGTCGAGTTCCTCCACCTCCTTAGATAGTGGGTAGGAACCCTGGATGCAGTGCGCATTTCCCCTCTGTATCGCCACACTGAGGCGCTGGAAAAGAAAGCTTGCAGCTCTTGGGTCCCTTGTTGTTTCAATGAGCCTAGAACCCAGTTCCTTCAAAAAACTGGTAGCACTTTTACCCCAGGCGCCGAGTGTCTCAGAAGCAATGGGGACAAAATTGTAGTGGTGATCCAGTTCTCTATACTTACGGGATTTGGCCGCTTCCCTGTGGGTGGCAGCGCCACCTGGTTGTGCAACACTGAGGTTAATGTAGGTGTTAGCCAGGGTTGATACGCACGTGTAGTCCCATACCAACTGCTTGCCATTCTTCCAGGGGTTCACTGTGATACCATCCGGGCGACCAATAAGAGCATCAGAGTTATGGGGCGTTAGGTAACGGGGCTCTCTTTCAGCTGGGCATCCAGCTGTGGTGAGGCTCCTCTTGATGATGTCGTTAACTTCACTGTGCCTCGAGTGCCATCCCCCTGTGCTTTGGCAGAGTAGGCCATGGTGGCCGTACCTGTCAGCCACCACCTCGCTGCAAATACACCTATATCTGGTGTGGATTGGGACAGCAAGGCGGAGGGCCACAGCAATTCGGAGGGCGTGTGGTGTGAGATGCATGCCAGTTGCCGACATTGGGGTTGCTAACAGGAAATCCCCTGCATGTGGTGCTGCTACTGCTGTGAGGCGAGCAATGTCGTGTTGTGTTGTAGTAGCACCCAGGCACTCTGCAGCAACTTGGTCTACAATGGGGCCATCCCAGCTGGATTGCTTGTGGGCTTTTGGGGATGGTGGTTGAGGTGATTGGCCTGCACGAGCGGCCCACTCTGTGGCACAGCGTGTAAAATTGGGATCATGATGTAAGTGGGCAGGTAGAATTTCCTTCACAAGGTCGTCGGATGCTGATAAGGAGGACAGGAAGGCTGGAACAGCAATTTGCGTTGCTGTTCGAACTCCGAGGCCCCCAAGTCTTACGGGAAGAGAGGCTTGTTTCCACTGTAGGTCATCGAGAGAGAGGTTAAGGGCTTTTTCTAGCATTGATTTCAGTAACCGGTCATACTCAGTTTTTGGCTACTGTAAGATGGTGAACACCTCAGAAAGTAGGTTAACCTGGGGAGGGACAGACATCTGGTGATGAGGTAGAGTGCATCATGAGCATTAATATCCTCAATCCTCCCATCCGTTCTCTTAAGGTCGGCGATTTTCTTATCAAGGACCTCATCGATGGCTTTCAACCCCAGGGGAGCTCCTAGGAGTGTGCTGTCTTCAGGTTTAGTTTTATGGATATTTGGCAGAAGACCCTCTATTCTCTCTACGATGCCCTGGTTGGAACATATTATTTCACATTTAGAAGGGTTCAGGGTGAGGCCTAAAACTGCTCCTTGCTCCTGGATTTTTCTGATGTCCTCCAGGAGGGAGTCTTGGGAACCAGCTAGGGTACCATCATCCAAGAACCAGATGTTAAGCTCGCTGGACAGGACCTCTGTGACTTGTTTGATGACTAAGCAGAAAAGGAGAGGAGCAAGGGGGTCACCCTGTTGGACACCTTCTCGCGAGTCAATTTCATGTTCGCCAAAAAGTAGCTTAAGATCCATACTGTAGCATGAATGTACAAAAGGGTAGAGGGAAGGGAAATGACTATGAACCGCACGGAGTACAGCATCCCTCCGCACCAAATTGAAGGCATTTTTGAAATCTAGCTTGATAAGGGCCTTTTCGTCTGTGATGTGGGCGATGAAGGCTCGAGCTGCATGGGCTGCCGCCTCACAACCTTGTGGAATGCCAAACCCGAGCTGTTTTGGCTTCAGCATGTTGGCCGCTGCATCACTAACTGTTCTTGCAGCTGCCTTTGCGACGAGACGCCGGAGAGAATTGCCCACAGCTATTGGCCTGATCCCTCCATCCTTTTTCTTTAGAGCACAGAGAGATGCTCCAAAAAAGATAGGTCTTATGGACGCTGGTATGTTGCCAGCTAGACATGTGTTGGTGAATCTGGTTAGTTCCACCAAGAGGTTCTTTGCAATGTCACCCAGTGCAGGGTTGAGCATTTGCTTGAGGTGGTTGGGTTTTAGTCCTGTGAACCCAGCTGCTGATCCTGTAGGGAAGGACATGGCTGCTTTATGGACCACAGATTCAGCCACCCAGAGAGGTTCTGCTCCGGTAGCCCCCACTTGTGCAATGTCGTCCTCACGCGGAGCCCTGGGTGGGTGTTTCTCCCTTAGGGCTTGAGCTGTTGCGGCATCTCTGTCGGCAATTGAGTCCTCACTGGTGATGACTCGAATTGCGCCAATACGAGTATTGGCGCAATAGGTATTGTGTTTCCTTCTTCTATTTTCTTGGTGACTGATGTTCTGATTTTTGATGTCTCGGATATGCCACTGTTGCTCTTCCTGCCGTGGGTGTTTCTCGCGCGAGTGGGAAGGCGCACCTGGTTGTCCTCCCTGGGAAAATCATTTATAGCTTTGATGACTGAGGCAGCAAAGGTTTTGTCTCTCCTTGCAGGGGTGGCTAGACATATGTTGCCAAACATTAGGAGGTTGTGCCATGCTTGGGTCGTTCCAGGAGAGTCGTTGACCTTTCTCAGGAGGGCAGATAATTTGGCTGCTGCATGGGGGCGGGCTGCTTAAGGGATGTGTTGCAAGGTTCTGGCCGATGTTGCTTTGATAGCTTCTAATAAATTTTCTGTGGGAATGATATATATATGTGGGAATTGATATATATCATTCTGTGGGAATGATATATATATATATATATATATATATATATATATATATATATATATATATATATATATATATATATATATATATATATATTTATATATATATATACTAGTATATTTTGGTAGCAGTCTTTCTTGTAAACATTCATGCTTGTTCGCATACATATGCGAACAAGCTGCCGCTTTTAGCTGCCGCTTTAAGCTCGGGGGACAGTATGGTGCTTCTGTAATTGCCTCGATTCTTTCCTCCTTCTGCAATAAGTTCTGCTTGTAAGGTATCTTTGGTAGTGACCTTCTTTTGTGTCTCGAGGTCGAATATGTCGTCCAACAGAATTTCCAACTCTACTTTCCGGGCCATCTCACTCGGTCTGGACATAACATGACAGTTTATGCCCAGATTTAGGAGAGTGACTTGGTCCTCAGTGAGGTTAATTCCTGCAAGGTTCAGGAAGCCATCTCTTGGTCGTGGAATTGCCATAGGTCCTCCATATAATGTTGTTAGTTTCTTGATAATCCTTGTTTCACTGCTGAGGTGATGTTGGTCTGTGAGGATGTCGAGGTGTTGTTCAATGCGGGTACGGATACTATGGTCGATGTTGCTATTTCTCCACTCGTTTGTAGCATGAAGTAGTTGCGTTTTGTTGTCTTTGATTTCATTCTTTGCCTTGTATATCTGATCACGAATCAGATCCTGGCGATATTTTATCGTGAAGGCTTGATTCCTTGCTGCTGGGTCGTGCGCTTTAATATTAGTATATTTTGGTAGCTACTCGGAAAGTAGAGTTGGAAATTCTGTTGGACGACATATTCGACCTCGAGACACAAAAGAAGGTCACTACCAAAGATACCTTACAAGCAGAACTTATTGCAGAAGGAGGAAAGAATCGAGGCAATTACAGAAGCACCATACTGTCCCCCGAGCTCAAAGCGGAAGCTAAAAGCCTTCGTGAGAACAAGGAGATAGTTGTCAGGAGAGGTGACAAGTCGCCAATATATGTCATTCTTAAAAAAGACGAATATCTGGCGAAAATGAACATCATACTCTCTGACCAAACTAAGTTCCAAAGGGTAACGAAGGACACTACAGCCGAATTAAAAGCAAAGGTCAACAAACTGATCGAAACTGTGAACGCCAAGAAATCCGGACTCCACCTGCCAAAGATCATTGGGGAATATAAACCTGGATATGCGTATGGAAATGTCAAGACACACAAGCCTGGAAACCCACTTCTGCCAATCATTAGCCAGATACCCACACCCACGTACAGACTGGCGAAGCGACTCAACGGCCTGCTGACTCCTTATGTTCCTTGCGCCTTCAGCCTGAAGTCTCCAAAGGAATTTGTTGACTTACTGCGGGGCACACGGGCCACAGGGATAAGAGCCTCGTTGGACGTAGAATCGCTGTTTACCAACGTACCTGTGGACGAGACAATCGGAATGATAGCCGACAGAGTGTATCGTGATCCAGCCTGTACTCCTCTTGACATACCAGAAAATATTCTGAGGAAACTACTCCAAGCTTGTACTAAAGAGGCACCCTTCTTGAGCCCGGATGGGCACATGTATAAGCAAGTAGATGGGGTCGCCATGGGTTCTCCCCTAGGTGTCCTGTTTGCAAACTTCTACATGGGTACCATCGAGCAAAAAGTCTTAGTCGAAATGAACTTGAAACCGGCCATATACTGCAGGTATGTTGACGACATTTTTACACAGGTACCTGATGTCAGACATCTGCAGGAGCTGAAGGAGGCATTTGAGCAGAGTTCCGTGCTGCGTTTCACTTACGAGATGGAAAAGGATGGGAAGCTGCCCTTTCTAGATGTAACAGTCATGGAAAAGGGCGGAGGTTTCCACACTGCAGTCTACACTAAGGAAACAAACATAGGAATGTGCCTAAATGCCAACAGCGAGTGCCCAGACAGGTACAAGAGGAGTATTGTTAACGCATATGTCGAATGTGCTCTCAGCCACAGCTCAGAGTGGAAGCAAGTCGCTGAAGAACTCTGTAGGGTAAGGCAGGTCCTAGTCAATAACGGCTTCTCCAATGGTTTCGTCGAAAACATCATAAGAAGGAAAGTGAAAAGCCATGCAACCTCTGAAAAGACAACTAACACAACACCTATACCCCCTATTAGACTATTTTACAGGAACTTCTTTTCCACAGCTCATAAAACGGAGGAAAGGGTCCTGAAAGATATTGTTAATAGAAACGTTATCCCTACAGACAAAAATCAGAGGATACAACTGACGATTTACTATAAAACCAGAAAAACGGCCAGCCTACTCATGAGAAACTCTCCAGACACAAAACAGAACGCTTTAAAAGAGACTAACGTCGTCTATGCCTTCAAATGCCTTCTTGGGGACTGTAAGTTCCAAAAAACCCAGTATATAGGCAAGACAACAACATCTCTTTCTAGGCGTTTAACGATGCATAAGCAACAGGGCTCCATTAAGGAACATATAATCTCTTCCTACAACCAAACCATCGCCAGAGAAATCCTAGTAAACAACACAGAAATCATCGATAGATACAGCGATAGCAGGCGGCTTGACGTTTGTGAGGCACTACACATCAAGAAGTCAACACCAGCAATCAACAGCCAATTATTGCACAACTATATTCTACCCACCTCAAGACTCCGCTCCAATATAGAAGCATCAAGAAATATGGACCAATAGGCTTTCTACAAACACTTCTATTCAATATCCATTGTTTCGTGTTCTGTCTTGTGTTGATGAAATTAATACCCTATTAATACTCTTGTTCTGTCTTGTGTTGATGAAATTAATACCCTATTAATGCCACATCTTGTTCTGTCTTGTGTTAATGCCACATCACCCCTTCCACCTCACTCAAATGTAGATATAAAATCGGAGATGCGTAAGTTCTATTCAGTTGTGTATTTGTGAACTAAAGTCTTTGAAAATGTAATAAGTTTTACGAAACGCGCTCGTGTCGCGTCAGACTAGAAATAAAAATGGATTTTGGAGAATTGATTTTTGATTTACCTCCAACAGTGAAAAGAAATGTACGAAAGATTGAGAAAATTCGTGTTAGAATTATTAATCTTACTTTTTCGGTCATATTTGATAATATATATATATATTATATATATATATATATATATATATATATATATATATATATATATATATATATATATATATATATATATATATATATATATATATTAGTATATTTTGGTAGCAGTCTTTCCTGTAGACATATATTATTAAATATGACCGAAAAAGTAAGATTAATAATTCTAACACGAATTTTCTCAATCTTTCGTACATTACGCTTCACTGTTGGAGGTAAATCAAAAATCACTTCTCCAAAATTCATTTTTATTTCTAGTCTGACGCGACACGGGCGCGTTTCGTAAAACTTATTACATTTTCAAAGACTTCACAAATACACAACTGATTAGAACTTACGTCTCTCTGATATTATATCTACATTTGAGTGAGGTGGGAAGGGTGATGTGGCATTAACACAAGACAGAACAGGAGGGGATATTAATAGGGTATTAAAAGTATCAACACAAGACAGAACAGAAACAATGGGTATTGAATAGAAGTGTTTGTAGAAAGCCTATTGGTCCATATTTCTTGATGCTTCTATATTGGAGCGGAGTCTTGAGGTGGGTAGAATATAGTTGTGCAATAATTGGCTGTTGATTGCTGGTGTTGACTTCTTGATGTGTAGTGCCTCGCAAACGTCAAGCCGCCTGCTATCGCTGTATCTATCGATGATTTCTGTGTTGTTTACTAGGATTTTCTGGTGATGGTTTGGTTATGGGAAGAGATTATATGTTCCTTAATGGAGCCCTGTTGCTTATGCATCGTTAAACGCCTAGAAAGAGATGTTGTTGTCTTGCCTATATACTGGGTTTTTTGGAGCTTACAGTCCCCAAGTGGGCATTTGAAGGCATAGACGACGTTAGTCTCTTTTAAAGCGTTCTGTTTTGTGTCTGGAGAGTTTCTCATGAGTAGGCTGGCCGTTTTTCTGGTTTTATAGTAAATCGTCAGTTGTATCCTCTGATTTTTGTCTGTAGGGATAACGTTTCTATTAACAATATCTTTCAGGACCCTTTCCTCCGTTTTATGAGCTGTGGAAAAGAAGTTCCTGTAAAATAGTCTAATAGGGGGTATAGGTGTTGTGTTAGTTGTCTCTTCAGAGGTTGCATGGCTTTTCACTTTCCTTCTTATGATGTCTTCGATGAAACCATTGGAGAAGCCGTTATTGACTAGGACCTGCCTTACCCTATAGAGTTCTTCGTCGACTTGCTTCCATTCTGAGCTGTGGCTGAGAGCACGGTCGACGTATGCGTTAACAACACTCCTCTTGTACCTGTCGGGGCAGTCGCTGTTGGCATTTACGCACATTCCTATGTTTGTTACCTTAGTGTAGACTGCAGTGTGGAAACCTCCGCCCTTTTCCATGACTGTTACATCTAGAAAAGGCAGCTTCCCATCCTTTTCCGTCTCGTAAGTGAAACGCAGCACGGAACTCTGCTCAAATGCCTCCTTCAGCTCCTGCAGATGTCTGACATCAGGTACCTGTGTAAAAATGTCGTCAACATACCTGCAGTATATGACCGGTTTCAAGTTCATGTCGACTAAGACTTTTTGCTCGATGGTACCCATGTAGAAGTTTGCAAACAGGACACCTAGGGGAGAACCCATGGCGACCCCATCTACTTGCTTATACATGTGCCCATCCGGGCTCAAGAAGGGTGCCTCTTTAGTACAAGCTTGGAGTAGTTTCCTCAGAATACTTTCTGGCATGTCAAGAGGAGTACAGGCTGGATCACGATACACTCTGTCGGCTATCATTCCGATTGTCTCGTCCACAGGTACGTTGGTAAACAGCGATTCTACGTCCAACGAGGCTCTTATCCCTGTGGCCCGTGTGCCCCGCAGTAAGTCCACAAATTCCTTTGGAGACTTCAGGCTGAAGGCGCAAGGAACATAAGGAGTCAGCAGGCCGTTGAGTCGCTTCGCCAGTCTGTACGTGGGTGTGGGTATCTGGCTAATGATTGGCCGAAGTGGGTTTCCAGGCTTGTGCGTCTTGACATTTCCATACGCATATCCAGGTTTATATTCCCCAATGATCTTTGGCAGGTGGAGTCCGGATTTCTTGGCGTTCACAGTTTCGATCAGTTTGTTGACCTTTGCTTTTAATTCGGCTGTAGTGTCCTTCGTTACCCTTTGGAACTTAGTTTGGTCAGAGAGTATGATGTTCATTTTCGCCAGATATTCGTCTTTTTTAAGAATGACATATATTGGCGACTTGTCACCTCTCCTGACAACTATCTCCTTGTTCTCACGAAGGCTTTTAGCTGCCGCTTTAAGCTCGGGGGACAGTATGGTGCTTCTGTAGTTGCCTCGATTCTTTCCTCCTTCTGCAATAAGTTCTGCTTGTAAGGTATCTTTGGTAGTGACCTTCTTTTGTGTCTCGAGGTCGAATATGTCGTCCAACAGAATTTCCAACTCTACTTTCCGGGCCATTTCACTCGGTCTGGACATAACATGACAGTTTATGCCCAGATTTAGGAAAGTGACTTGGTCCTCAGTGAGGTTAATTCCTGCAAGGTTCAGGAAGCCAGTTCATGTAATAAGTTTTACGAAACGCGCCCGTGTCGCGTCAGACTAGAAATAAAAATGAATTTTGGAGAAGTGATTTTTGATTTACCTCCAACAGTGAAGCGTAATGTACGAAAGATTGAGAAAATTCGTGTTAGAATTATTAATCTTACTTTTTCGGTCATATTTAATAATATATGTCTACAGGAAAGACTGCTACCAAAATATACTAATATTAAAGTGCACGACCCAGCAGCAAGGAATCAAGCCTTCACGATAAAATATCGCCAGGATCTGATTCGTGATCAGATATACAAGGCAGAGAATGAAATCAAAGACAACAAAACGCAACTACTTCATGCTACAAACGAGTGGAGAAATAGCAACATCGACCATAGTATCCGTACCCGCATTGAACAACACCTCGACATCCTCACAGACCAACATCACCTCAGCACTGAAACAAGGATTATCAAGAAACTAACAACATTATATGGAGGACCTATGGCAATTCCACGACCATGAGATGGCTTCCTGAACCTTGCAGGAATTAACCTCACTGAGGACCAAGTCACTCTCCTAAATCTGGGCATAAACTGTCATGTTATGTCCAGACCGAGTGAAATGGCCCGGAAAGTAGAGTTGGAAATTCTGTTGGACGACATATTCGACCTCGAGACACAAAAGAAGGTCACTACCAAAGATACCTTACAAGCAGAACTTATTGCAGAAGGAGGAAAGAATCGAGGCAACTACAGAAGCACCATACTGTCCCCCGAGCTTAAAGCGGCAGCTAAAAGCCTTCGTGAGAACAAAGAGATAGTTGTCAGGAGAGGTGACAAGTCGCCAATATATGTCATTCTTAAAAAAGACGAATATCTGGCGAAAATGAACATCATACTCTCTGACCAAACTAAGTTCCAAAGGGTAACGAAGGACACTACAGCCGAATTAAAAGCAAAGGTCAACAAACTGATCGAAACTGTGAACGCCAAGAAATCCGGACTCCACCTGCCAAAGATCATTGGGGAATATAAACCTGGATATGCGTATGGAAATGTCAAGACGCACAAGCCTGGAAACCCACTTCGGCCAATCATTAGCCAGATACCCACACCCAAGTACAGACTGGCGAAGCGACTCAACGGCCTGCTGACTCCTTATGTTCCTTGCGCCTTCAGCCTGAAGTCTCCAAAGGAATTTGTGGACTTACTGCGGGGCACACGGGCCACAGGGATAAGAGCCTCGTTGGACGTAGAATCGCTGTTTACCAACGTACCTGTGGACGAGACAATCAGAATGATAGCCGACAGAGTGTATCGTGATCCAGCCTGTACTCCTCTTGACATGCCAGAAAGTATTCTGAGGAAACTACTCCAAGCTTGTACTAAAGAGGCACCCTTCTTGAGCCCGGATGGGCACATGTATAAGCAAGTAGATGGGGTCGCCATGGGTTCTCCCCTAGGTGTCCTGTTTGCAAACTTCTACATGGGTACCATCGAGCAAAAAGTCTTAGTCGACATGAACTTGAAACCGGCCATATATTGCAGGTATGTTGACGACATTTTTACACAGGTACCTGATGTCAGACATCTGCAGGAGCTGAAGGAGGCATTTGAGCAGAGTTCCGTGCTGCGTTTCACTTACGAGACGGAAAAGGATGGGAAGCTGCCTTTTCTAGATGTAACAGTCATGGAAAAGGGCGGAGGTTTCCACACTGCAGTCTACACTAAGGAAACAAACATAGGAATGTGCCTAAATGCCAACAGCGACTGCCCCGAAAGGTACAATAGGAGTGTTGTTAATGCATACGTCGACCGTGCTCTCAGCCACAGCTCAGAATGGAAGCAAGTCGACGAAGAACTCTGTAGGGTAAGGCAGGTCCTAGTCAATAACGGCTTCTCCAATGGTTTCATCGAAGACATCATAAGAAGGAAAGTGAAAAGCCATGCAACCTCTGAAGAGACAACTAACACAACACCTATACCCCCTATTAGACTATTTTACAGGAACTTCTTTTCCACAGCTCATAAAACGGAGGAAAGGGTCCTGAAAGATATTGTTAATAGAAACGTTATCCCTACAGACAAAAATCAGAGGATACAACTGACGATTTACTATAAAACCAGAAAAACGGCCAGCCTACTCATGAGAAACTCTCCAGACACAAAACAGAACGCTTTAAAAGAGACTAACGTCGTCTATGCCTTCAAATGCCCACTTGGGGACTGTAAGCTCCAAAAAACCCAGTATATAGGCAAGACAACAACATCTCTTTCTAGGCGTTTAACGATGCATAAGCAACAGGGCTCCATTAAGGAACATATAATCTCTTCCCATAACCAAACCATCGCCAGAGAAATCCTAGTAAACAACACAGAAATCATCGATAGATACAGCGATAGCAGGCGGCTTGACGTTTGCGAGGCACTACACATCAAGAAGTCAACACCAGCAATCAACAGCCAATTATTGCACAACTATATTCTACCCACCTCAAGACTCCGCTCCAATATAGAAGCATCAAGAAATATGGACCAATAGGCTTTCTACAAACACTTCTATTCAATACCCATTGTTTCTGTTCTGTCTTGTGTTGATACTTTTAATACCCTATTAATATCCCCTCCTGTTCTGTCTTGTGTTAATGCCACATCACCCTTCCCACCTCACTCAAATGTAGATATAATATCAGAGAGACGTAAGTTCTAATCAGTTGTGTATTTGTGAAGTCTTTGAAAATGTAATAAGTTTTACGAAACGCGCCCGTGTCGCGTCAGACTAGAAATAAAAATGAATTTTGGAGAAGTGATTTTTGATTTACCTCCAACAGTGAAGCGTAATGTACGAAAGATTGAGAAAATTCGTGTTAGAATTATTAATCTTACTTTTTCGGTCATATTTAATAATATATATATATATATATATATATATATATATATATATATATATATATATATATATATATATATATATATATATATGCGAACAAGCATGAATGGTCCCCAGGCATACAAGCCTACAAGTCCCCAGGCCTCTATTTTCTTAGTAAAGAACTCGAGTAATTATTAAAGGATTTATTTTCTACAACGTTTCGTTCCACTCCGGAACACCATTAGGTAAAGAACGAATACATAATGTGCAATATTAGGGTGCACATGTGGAAGGGGTGAAGGGGCGTGGGGTGAGGTGAAGGGTCGAAGGAATATTGGGAGTGATCAAACATAGGGTATCGAATAGGGGAAGAAGGAAAGAATAATGTAAAGAATAAGAATAGTGTAAAGAATAAGGGTAAAGGGCCAATCAAACATTGGGGTAAGGCATTGTTTGATACTCTGGTACTCTCGGTGGGCGGGAAGACCTAGCTAGAGATGTCGTTTTAATCCGGAGATGTTAGGTGAAAGCTGGATCTAAGCGTCGGCAAGGTAGCGAAGTTTACCCTGACGAAAATGCTAAAAAACCGAGGTTGTTCAGACATACTTTAATTAGGTTAAAATAATATTAGCAAATCATCAAATATCTTAATGTGCTTCTAATGTCAATAAACTGAATTTTAATGATACAGTGACTTGACATTTTCACAGAACCCGGCCTGCAGTCACTATAATTTTTCTGCCATACATGGAAATTGTGCAATCGGTCAGTTTATATTAAAACGTTTGAATCATATTGAGAGCCTCCATGGTAACTAACACAACATTTGAAAATCATTTGCAGTGATCTCTAAATGTATATTAGTATTTCACATACCCGTTTTCTTTATAATATTATAAGTTATGTTTTCAATTCTTACTGCACAATGGCTACCGAAAAAAACAATTTTAATTTCATATTTACTTCATAATATTGAGAATTAAAAACTATTGCTGACATAAATTGTTCACCGCATCCTCGCTACTACAGTCTACTTTAGGCTTACCACAGTTCGTGCGACATAGAACTCTTGTTCCGAGTAGCTGAGACTAAAACTACAACAACAATCTATCACTACCGTATTGTTGTAACTACAACACATTATACAACACTAATAAAGGCACAAATACAACTTTACAAGCATCATGTAGTGCCGACACACGCACAAGAGCCCCAGCTGATACTTCGCTCAACCCAACAATACTCACTACTTTACCCAGCTATTTCCGTGGAAACCAACGTTGCTGAATAAATTCAAATGTGAAATAATATCTTCAATAATAATTAAAATAACCTGCAGTCAGTTCAGGGCTCTCGACTTCTGGCCGAGCCATGAATATTGCCCAATGAAAACTGATAAGGAAGGAGGGCAGGAGGCTGCCGGCCAAGCCAATATGGTCCTCAAGCCGCTGCACCATACGGCCCACACCTCCCGCCTGGAGGGTCGACCGGCCGCGGTGTAGCCTCGCCCACCCACTCAGGCTCAACCCATCAAAGTCTCCAATCTTTATCCCCCAATTCTTGCTCGCTCGGATGACTCTGGGGCTTCCTCGGCTCGCTTGGCCGATGATGAAGCCTTGAAGCACCACTCCCCCTCCAAGCTTGACCTGCATCAGTTGAGAGGCGGTGAGTTGTGCGCCTTAAACATTGTGGGTCCTGATACACACTAGTCAGAGGCTTGTTGATCCAGCCTCCATACTCCTTGTTTATGAATATAAAATACTTTACATGTTACTCATAACGTTGAGTCGTAAGGTTATGACTCAAAACGTTACGACACACACGAAGTCATAACTCGTGATGTTCAAACTTATCTCCACTTATGTCCATCCTCGAAGTGCTTAATCAAGGTGCTACAAATACAATAATTACCACTCAAAGTCACGTGTCCTGAACTAAGTCAGACTATACACAAAATTATGATATACATTCATAATAATTTAGAATCTAGAAGATATTGTTTTTCGTTCATGAGGTTTAGCTTCTGAACCTTTTATGTCTCGCTAACCTTACATATACCGCCCACGGGATGGGTATGGGATACACTACCGAACATGGGATACTTATGGGGTTCACAATCGACTTGAGAATGGTCCGGGACGGACCGAAACGTCGTCGTCCCTACACTTTCTAGTGTGTGGTTTGGTCAACATATTTCAGCCATGTTATTGTGACTCCTCGTCTGCATAGTTATGGGGTACACTACCGCCCACGGGATGGGGGATGGGGTGCATGAAAAATTAAGAACATTAAGTACATGAAAGTTATGAATGCGTTTAGACGAGCGCCCTGAGCTTGGACGAGGTGGGGCTGAAGAAGGGTGTAGAAAACGGTTGGAGGGTACCATTTTAGAGAGGATGAACTGTACCAAATGGAGGTGGGTGGTGTTGGGCCTTTAACATTAATATGTCTGAATACTTTCTTATAAAAATGTAATTCGTGAAGATAAGTAAGCTTTTGAATGCGGATATGTTTTTATTATATAAATTGGTTGAATTTGTAACTCAGAAGTTCTGGACGCAACACTTGAGCAAACTAATCCAATTAACAATATTAATGTAATTAAAAATACAATATATTAACGCCAGGCCGTAATAACACGAAACAAAATGAACTTGCGAGAGTTGATTGTTCAACTTCCTTCTCAAGTGAAGAACAACATAAGGAATAAAAAGTAGATTCGTGCTAGAATCATTGATTTCATATTCAATAACATATGTTTTCAAGACTGCTACCAATAATATATATATATATATATATATATATATATATATATATATATATATATATATATATATATATATATATATATATATTATTATTATTATTAAATATAGGGAAGGGAGTATCACCTCTCTGGCTGGAAGAAGGAATATAATTATATATATATATATATATATATATATATATATATATATATATATATATATATATATATATATATATATATATATATATATATATATATATATATATTTGCTGTACCTGGTGACGCGTTGCTATGGCTCAGCAATACATGCACGTTGCTGAGCCACAGAAACCCTCCCTCGTCCCCCCCGTTCTCTCCACCATTCCCCCCTCCCTCGTCCCCATCATTCACCCTACCCCCATTCCCACGTCCTTCCCACCATCCTACACTCTCCAGTCCCCTCGTCCTCCCCACCATTCTCCACTCCCTAGTCCGATTCGTTCCCAAATGATCTCATGTTCCCATCAGAAAAATGGGAACATCAAATGATCTGATGTTCCCATCACTGAAAAATAAGAACAGTTAACAAAAATGAAAACAATGAAAAAAATATACTATACTCACAAAATGATCGGTATGATAAACAACACAACTCAATTCCAATGCAAAGTCACACAAAATAAATAAATCAAAAGGAAAGTAAAGTGAAATGTATGAAAATTAAATTATCAATGCAGTCAGAAACATTGAAAAGGAATTGTAATATATATAGTATTGCGTGTGTTGCTTTTATGTGTAACAGATGGCGCTGTTTTTCCAAAAAAAAAGAACGTTTTTACCTGTCACAGGTGAGTCATCTATATAGTAGATATATAAAAACGTGTGTATTCCAACGGAACGTTGTTTCAAAATTTCAAAGCAATCGGTGAAGAAATTTCTGAGAATACAGCGTGTGTTGCTCTAACATTCAACAGATGGCGCGGTTTTTTAAAAAAACATGTTTTTACCTGTCACAGGTGTGGCATATATACAGTTAGTATATAAAAACAAGTGTGTATTCGAATGCAACGTTGTGTCAAAATTTCAAAGCAATTGGTAAAGAGGTTTCACAGATTTCCCCTCACATGAAAAACACAGTTAAAAAAGAAAATGTTTTTACCTGTCACAGACGTGACATAACGATATGAACGGTATGGTAAACAACAGCTCAATTCTAACGCAATGTCACACAAAATAATTAAATCAAAATTAAAATAAACCAAAATCTCTGAAAATTTAATTTATCAATGTAATCGGAAACATTGTAATGGAATCGTAACATATCTTATATTGTAACATTGTAATAAAGTTTAAATAAATATAAACTCACATATATAAGTCGGGGGGGGGGGGGGGGGTGGTAGAAGACAATATGTGCCAGCACACGTGAGAGCCCGACAAGGCTTCCCCGAGTGCTGCATATCCTATTCATCCATGCTGAGGGTCCCCTCAACCTATCGTGAAAATAACAGTCTGTCATTCCTGGATGTAATAATAACAAAAACATGAGCTTCAATAAGCACCAGAGTATACACTAAGCCCACCAACATAGGATTATGCCTAAACGGTAGGAGTGAGTGCCCCCAAAGATACACAACCAGTGTTCTCAACGCTTATATTCGTCGAGCGCTTACCCACTGCTCTGGATGGGGCAACGTGAGTAGAGAGTTTGAAAGAATAACTCAGGTCTTGGTGAACAAAGGATATAGCAACACTGATATAAACACTACAATAAGACGACACCTGGATCGATGGTACAATCCTGAACCAAGAACAGAAACTACAACACCTCGAATAAAATTATATTATAAATCCACCATGCATAGTGAACATAAAAAATAACGAATATTGAAAGAAATAATCCGTAAAGGAGTACAAAGCATAACTCCTAACTAAAACATAGACCTGATCATATTCTATAAAACAAAGAAGACTACCGACCTCCTTATTAAAAACAGCCCGAAGCCGACGGGGAACCCTTTACAACAGTCAAACGTGGTATACATGTACACTTGCCCCCCGAAAAAGGTAGCCTTCAATCTAAGGATGGAAATAGCCTCGGCTACCATCCTCTTACTTGTCCGGTCGTGTTGGTCGAGCGGTTAAGGGATCCTGTACGCCAGCAGAGTGCTCTTGGCAGTATGGATTCGAGTCACTTCTGGGGGTGTGAGTTTTCAGTTGCATATAGTCCTGGGGACCATTCAGGCTTGTTCGCATATTTTATATATATATATATATATATATATATATATATTATATATATATATATATATATATATATATATATATATCGTACCTAGTAGCCAGAACGCACTTCTATGCCTACTATGCAAGGTCCGATTTGCCTATTAAGCCAAGTTTTCATGAACTAATTGTTTTTCCACTACCTAACCTACCTAACCTAACCTAACCTAACTTTTTTCGGCTACCTAACCTAACCTAACCTATAAAGATAGGTTAGGTTAGGTTAGGTAGGGTTGGTTAGGTTCGGTCATATATCTACGTTAATTTTAACTCCATTAAAAAAAAATGGACCAAATACATTATGAAATGGGTAGCTTTATCATTTCATAAGAAAAAAATTAGAGAAAATATGTTAATTTTTTAAAACTTGGCTTATTAGGCAAATCGGGCCTTGAATAGTAAGCCGAGAAGTGCGTTCTGGCTACTAGGTACGACATATATATATATATATATATATATATATATATATATATATATATATATATATATATATATATATATATATATATATATATATATATATATATATTGGTAGCAGTCTTTCTTGTAAACATATGTTGTTAAATATGACCGAAAAAGTAATTAATTAATAACACCATCAATCAACAGCCAATTAATGCACAACTATATTCTACCCACTTCAAGACTCCGTATCAATATAGAAGCATCAAGAGGAAGTATGGGCCAATAGGCCCTTTGCAGTTACTTCCATTCTTATGCTCTCATATATCCAATTAGTACCACATTGTTCCGTGTTCTGTCTTGTGTTTGTCACAAGTTTGTTCATCTCATCCAAAACTGTTGTACCATATCACCTCACCCAAATGCGAGTATAAATATGGAAGCCAATGGCGTGTTTACGGGTTACAGTTGTGTGTGTAAACTAAAGTCTTTGAAAATGTCGCATCAGACTAGAAATAAAATTGAATTTTGGAGAATTGATTTTTCAATTACCATCTTCAGTAAAAAGAAACATAAGAAATATTGAGAAAATTCGTGTTAGAATTATTAATCTTACTTTTTCGGTCATATTTAACAACATTGATTATGTTGATTATTTTGTATTGATCTGTATTGATTATTTTCTTGTTCAGAGCTTCTATCCCTCTGACGTCTTGAAAGCATCTAGCATCTTGGTTTAATCGGAAGAGGAGTTCTCCAAAGGTCATCTTCGTTCGAGGCGAAGAAAAATAAATAAATAACTGAAGAATGTATTACACTTATTATAAAATTTACACAACATTTCGAAGATATATATGAACAATTGTGACAGTGTCAGACCACGAGACAGGAATTTCCTTAAGTACTTCGATTCGTATTTAATAATGCATCTTCAGAAGAATGGATTTACAATTTAATGGGATATTCATCAGACGGGCAAAGAAAAAACTTCACACACCTTTCCCAGCTTAATTATGTAATTAGGACTGCTCAACAGTCTAGAGCACTAGTTATCCCAATTAAGCTTCGTTATCTCACCAAACATTGCAGCACATCAGAGAGCACTGCCCGTGGCAGCAGCTTAGTTGAACGATATTTGGTTGAATCTACTTTAATTAATCAATGTCGTAATGCCTTCAATGTTAGCCCGGGGTTGTTTCTGCTGGATCTGTTTTTGTATCCCAATATTGGCCAAGTGTTTCTGGTAGGGTAACCATTCTAACCGGTTCATCCTTTGAGGTCCAAATACGTTTATGTAATTTCCTTATCCTAAATTTTGTTGGCTATTATCGTTAGGTGAAATCAGTTACTACGATCTGGTTTCTCTTTTCTCCTGCACTCCCGGAGGCACAGACAATGTTGGAAATACTTGACATACATTGGCAGCCGCGTCCAACAGCCTGGTTGATCAGTCCAGCAACCAGGAGGCCTGGTCGACGACTGGGCCGCGGGGACGCTAAGCCCCGGAAGCACCTAAAGGTACATTGTAATGTGTTTGTCTGACTCCACCTGAATGCTAATGTTACTAACACTTAAATCACCTTGTATGGTTGACTGATGTTCAAATGGCTTACAACACTTTTCTGCTCTATATCTTTGGGTTGTTGTTACGAGAACAAATGCAATTTGTTTTTGTCGATGTGACCACGTTGGGCCTCCACAAGGCGCAAATAGCAGACTAAATCATGCAATTGTTTAGAAGGCCTCTTCCCCCACCCCCTTTAAGGGCCAATATGTTTATATAATTTCTCTGGTAGGGTTGGGAGGCCTGGTCGAGGACCGGGCCGCGGGGACGCTAAGCCCCGAGATCATCGCAAGGTAACCATGAATTCAGTGGCTTCGTCTGTTAAGCTATAATATTAGATATATAAACTGTATATGTTGACGTGAAATGATGAAAACCTGTGATAAAGTTTCTTATTTTTCTGTTTTATTCAGTGTCAATATGGTAGTAATGCTTAAACCAATTTGTTCCCCCCTCCTTGGTGGGGGGGGGGGACAATGGCACAATGGTCGTTAGGAACAATTAATTATCAAAAGAAGGCACCAAACCGGAAGGCTATGTAGCACCTCGTTGGGAACAATGGTCGTTGAACCAGAATAGAGATGTGTAATTTCTCTGCCCTGAATCACGTGGCTTTTATTGTTAGCAGGAAAACAGTTCATTTTATCATTAATGACTTGGTTAGTTCAAATGTATATATGCTGGTTAGCATTGTAACTGTGTGGCCACGTCTGTGGTAGAAAATAATAATAGTAAAAAAAAAAGTTCCGCACAATGAGAAAATAGTTAATAATACCATGTTCTTTCAAGACGTCTCGTCTTCTATGCAGCTTAAACTGGGACCACATTAATATTGCTGCTTCAGCGTTATAATAATAATATTATATTAACAAGAAGGTACAATGGGTTGGTGAGATACATTAGAGGAATATTTTGACCTTCTAACAAAGCCACTAACACACACAGCGTCTCGGACAAGTATGTCACACGAATTTACATATTTATCAATTTTTGAGGCGAGAGAAGAGTGCATATCGTGGGAGGTCCACTTATAAGAGGAAGACAGACCCACCTTAACTATACCAGAGTATCAACACTGGTGCCTTGTTAACACCCTCCCAGATCTTATATAGCAAGGCAACTATCAGGAGAATGCGCCAGGCCACCACCACTACGGGCTCACCATAGCCCGTGCTATCTTCTTCTTTAGGTTATCTTGAGATGATTTCGGGGCTTAGCGTCCCGCGGCCCGGTCTTCGACCAGGCCTCCTTTTTGTTACACATCCCCAGGAAGCAGCTCTTAGCAGCTGTCTAACTCCCAGGTACCTATTTACGGCTAGGTGAACAGGAGAATCAGGGTGAAAGAAACTGCCCATTTGTTTCCGCCTCCACCGGGGATCGAACCCGGAACCTCAGGACTACGAGTCCGGAGCTGTCCACTCAGCTGTCAGGCCGGTTGCTACTTGGAACAAAAGTTCCAAGTATCTGAATCTTAAACATTATCCACAACTGATTGATTGATGAAGATTAAGCCATCCAAAAGGTGGCACGAGCATGAATAGCCCGTAAGTAGTGGCCCTTTTGATCCATTACCAGTATCAAGAGCTGATACTGAAGATCTGTGGAGGTGCGAGTGCACCCTGCGTGACGGGAGATGTCTCCCGTTGACCAAATGGTGGATATCCACAACCTGTTGTTGTTGTTGTTATAGATTCAGCTACTCGGAACAAGTTCCAAGTAGCACGGGCTATGGTGAGCCCGTAACTTACCTGGCACAGGAGCGGGGCAAGAAGCACGGGCTATGGTTAGCTTCGTGGACGGGAGATGTCTCCCCTGTATATCCACAACCAAGCCACCACGACTATATAGCACTGGGAAGGGGTCAGGATAAGGATTTGGGATGGGACGGGGGATAGGAATGGTGTCCAACCACTTGGACGGTCGGGGATTGAACGCCGACCTGCATAGAAGCGAGACCGTCGCTCTACCGTCCAGCCCAAGTGGTTGGGCTGACCCCATCAAGCAGCACCGGATAATGACGTCTCTACTGAAGTCTCCCGGCGTAAAGCCTTATCCAGGATTTAATTGGCCCTATCCCTGTCCAACCACTTGGGGTGGACAGTAGAGCGACGGTCTCGCTTCACGCACGTCGACGATCAATCCCCGACCATCTAAATGGTTAGGCACCATTCCTGTCCCCCCATCCCATCCCAAATCCTTATCCTGACCCCTTCCCAGTGCTATATAGTCGTTGTGGCTTGGCGCTTTCCCCTGAAAGTTTCCTTCCTTGTCCCTATCCCTTTACCACACGTGTAGCTGCCCATCACCTCACCACACACGTCTGTCACTCTTTCACCCGAGTATTTAACACACAAATATATCTCAAGTACCCAACCTTTGCCTGAAGACGCTCCAGAGAGGAACACAACGTTGCTGACAATAAATTCTTCAATAATTAAGAGTTTCTTTACCGTGAATTTGGTAACTTGATTACTTAATACTGATACTAAGAAAATAGTTAGAATCATAACAATCGCTCGCTATACCACTAACAATGGCAGCAATGTGGTCATATTTACCCATATATATGTTTAAAGGCAGGAACTGCTGCTCCAGTGTACACACATTATATATATTGCCCTCCCCCCCCTCCCGCACTCTCTGGCTGTGGTAGAGTACTTCACCTCCAAACGCTTCTCAAATGAACAATGAAATCACCTTCACTGTTTTTTTTTCACCGTGTCGTGGTATAGTGGTCTATGGCGCTAGCCTAAGAGAACCAAGTGAGCGGGTTCGAATCCTTCTCATGGCTGCTACTGACTTTCTCATTGATAGACCACGTTAATGTGATTTCATTGTGCACTTGAAGGGGGCATATTCATTTAAATTCATGTAAATTAAAAGTGGTTCAATTTGCTTATAAATTTATGTATGAAATGGTTATAGAAAGGGCTGCAACTGGTCCAAGTTTCACCATCACACCCTAAACAGAAAAGGAGAAAAAAAATACACAACGTATTATGCAACGAATGTTCAACATTCTCAAATAATCTCAGGGAACACATGTGTCAACTAAAATGTCTACTATGTGCTGTAGAAGCACAAACTCTTGTAATAATTGTAATATGTATGTGCAATATATATATATATATATATATATATATATATATATATATATATATTGTCCTGGGGACCATTCAGGCTTGTTCGCATTTGTGTTCCTCACGTGTGCCCCAAAGAATGAGGTGATTTGGTAAAATGCTATGCCCAAGATTACTATCCGAGTGCCGGCGGTGGGGTGGTTCAAATAGCCTCGGCTATCACCTCATTATGTCCGGTCGTGATGGTCAAGTGGATTAAGGCGTCTTGTACATACCAGTTGCGTTGCTTCTGGGAGTATGGGTTCGAGTCACTTCTGGGGTGTGAGTTTTCAGTTGCATATTGTCCTGGGGACCATTCAGGCTTGTTCGCATATATATATATATATGTAAAAAAAAAATTTTTTTTCGTTTTTTTTTTGACAATTTTTTTTTCTTGTTTGTTATCATGGGATTTGCATGAAACTTGCACACCTTGCTCAATGGATGCCTATCTGCAAGGGTGCTAATTATGAACGAAATCTGTCGAAGTCAAGCTCAGCTAGAGGTGGCCGAACTTGGATCTTTATTTTACTCTGGAAAGTAATTTACAACTTCAAAGTACTTCAGAGCTTTCATTTATTAATCAATTTACATGCAAATTACACTTTATATGTAGAGTTTGTGCTTCTACAGCACATTGTAGACATTTTAGTCCAAAGTCCATTTGTTGATTTTATAAAAAATTATAAACATCATATATTGCATATTTTTGGAAGGGTAACTTTGAATAATTATATTATTGCACTAAACAGTTTTCTGATAAAACTGATCACAACAATCCTTTATTATGTGCTAAATTTAATATCTGAGTGTTATAGAAATGATTTTAGTTGACACATGTGTTCCCTGAGAGTATTTGAAAATGTTGAAAATTCGTTGCATAATACGTTGTGTATTTTTTTTCTCCTTTTCTGTTTAGGGTGTGATGGTGAAACTTGGACCAGTTGCAGCGCTTTCTATAACCATTTCATAAATAAATTTATAAGCAAATTGAACCAATTTTAATTTTACATGAATATGCCACCTGAAGAGCGGCGTTTGAAGGTGAACCACTTGGCCAGGAGCCATAGAGCCCCGGGGAGCACGGTGTGAGACCCCCGGGGGTCAGGCTCCTGCTGGCAGCCCTCAGGCTCCTGCTGGCAGCCTCAGGCTCCTGCTGGCAGCCCCAGGCTCCTGCTGGCAGCCCCAGGCTCCTGCTGGCAGCCCCAGGCTCTTGCTGGCAGCCTCAGGCTCCTGCTGGCAGCCCCAGGCTCCTGCTGGCAGCCCCAGGCTCCTGCTGGCAGCCTCAGGCTCCTGCTGGCAGCCCCAGGCTCCTGCTGGCAGCCCCAGGCTCCTGCTGGCAGCCCCAGGCTCCTGCTGGCAGCCCCAGGCTCCTGCTGGCAGCCCCAGGCTCCTGCTGGCAGCCCCAGGCTCCTGCTGGCAGCCCCAGGCTCCTGCTGGCAGCCCCAGGCTCCTGCTGGCAGCCTCAGGCTCCTGCTGGCAGCCTCAGGCTCCTGCTGGCAGCCCCAGGCTCCTGCTGGCAGCCCCAGGCTCCTGCTGGCAGCCTCAGGCTCCTGCTGGCAGCCTCAGGCTCCTGCTGGCAGCCTCAGGCTCCTGCTGGCAGCCTCAGGCTCCTGCTGGCAGCCTCAGGCTCCTGCTGGCAGCCTCAGGCTCCTGCTGGCAGCCTCAGGCTCCTGCTGGCAGCCTCAGGCTCCTGCTGGCAGCCCAAGGCTCCTGCTGGCAGCCTCAGGCTCCTGCTGGCAGCCTCAGGCTCCTGCTGGCAGCCTCAGGCTCCTGCTGGCAGCCTCAGGCTCCTGCTGGCAGCCTCAGGCTCCTGCTGGCAGCCCCAGGCTCCTGCTGACAGCCCCAGGCTCCTGCTGGCAGCCCCAGGCTCCTGCTGGCAGCCCCAGGCTCCTGCTGGCAGCCCCAGGCTCCTGCTGACAGCCTCGGGCTCCTGCTGGCAGCCCCAGGCTCCTGCTGGCAGCCCCAGGCTCCTGCTGACAGCCCCAGGCTCCTGCTGGCAGCCCCAGGCTCCTGCTGACAGCCTCAGGCTCCTGCTGGCAGCCCCAGGCTCCTGCTGGCAGCCTCGGGCTCCTGCTGACAGCCTCGGGCTCCTGCTGGCAGCCCCAGGCTCCTGCTGGCAGCCTCGGGCTCCTGCTGGCAGCCTCGGGCTCCTGCTGACAGCCTCGGGCTCCTGCTGCCAGCCCCAGGCTCCTGCTGGCAGCCCCAGGCTCCTGCTGGCAGCCCCAGGCTCCTGCTGGCAGCCCCAGGCTCCTACTGGCAGCCCCAGGCTCCTGCTGGCAGCCTCAGGCTCCTGCTGGCAGCCTCAGGCTCCTGCTGGCAGCCTCAGGCTCCTGCTGGCAGCCTCAGGCTTCTGCTGGCAGCCTCAGGCTCCTGCTGGCAGCCCCAGGCTCCTGCTGACAGCCTCGGGCTCCTGCTGGCAGCCCCAGGCTCCTGCTGGCAGCCTCGGGCTCCTGCTGGCAGCCCCGGGCTCCTGCTGGCAGCCTCAGGCTCCTGCTGGCAGCCTCAGGCTCCTGCTGGCAGCCTCAGGCTCCTGCTGGCAGCCTCAGGCTCCTGCTGGCAGCCCCAGGCTCCTGCTGACAGCCCCAGGCTCCTGCTGGCAGCCTCAGGCTCCTGCTGGCAGCCCCAGGCTCCTGCTGGCAGCCTCAGGCTCCTGCTGGCAGCCCCAGGCTCCTGCTGACAGCCTCGGGCTCCTGCTGGCAGCCCCAGGCTCCTGCTGGCAGCCTCGGGCTCCTCCTGGCAGCCCCGAGCTCCTGCTGGCAGCCTCAGGCTCCTGCTGGCAGCCTCAGGCTCCTGCTGGCAGCCTCAGGCTCCTGCTGGCAGCCTCAGGCTCCTGCTGGCAGCCTCAGGCTCCTGCTGACAGCCTCGGGCTCCTGCTGCCAGCCCCAGGCTCCTGCTGGCAGCCCCAGGCTCCTGCTGGCAGCCCCAGGCTCCTGCTGGCAGCCCCAGGCTCCTGCTGGCAGCCCCAGGCTCCTGCTGGCAGCCTCAGGCTCCTGCTGGCAGCCTCAGGCTCCTGCTGGCAGCCTCAGGCTCCTGCTGGCAGCCTCAGGCTCCTGCTGGCAGCCTCAGGCTCCTGCTGGCAGCCTCAGGCTCCTGCTGGCAGCCTCAGGCTCCTGCTGGCAGCCCCAGGCTCCTGCTGACAGCCTCGGGCTCCTGCTGGCAGCCCCAGGCTCCTGCTGGCAGCCTCGGGCTCCTGCTGGCAGCCCCGGGCTCCTGCTGGCAGCCTCAGGCTCCTGCTGGCAGCCCCAGGCTCCTGCTGGCAGCCTCGGGCTCCTGCTGGCAGCCCCGGGCTCCTGCTGGCAGCCTCAGGCTCCTGCTGGCAGCCTCAGGCTCCTGCTGGCAGCCCCAGGCTCCTGCTGACAGCCTCAGGCTCCTGCTGGCAGCCTCAGGCTCCTGCTGGCAGCCCCAGGCTCCTGCTGGCAGCCTCAGGCTCCTGCTGGCAGCCTCAGGCTCCTGCTGACAGCCTCACGCTCCTGCTGGCAGCCTCAGGCTCCTGCTGGCAGCCTCAGGCTCCTGCTGGCAGCCTCAGGCTCCTGCTGGCAGCCCCAGGCTCCTGCTGACAGCCCCAGGCTCCTGCTGGCAGCCTCAGGCTCCTGCTGGCAGCCCCAGGCTCCTGCTGGCAGCCTCAGGCTCCTGCTGGCAGCCTCAGGCTCCTGCTGGCAGCCTCAGGCTCCTGCTGGCAGCCCCAGGCTCCTGCTGGCAGCCTCAGGCTCCTGCTGGCAGCCCCAGGCTCCTGCTGACAGCCTCGGGCTCCTGCTGGCAGCCCCAGGCTCCTGCTGGCAGCCTCGGGCTCCTGCTGGCAGCCCCAGGCTCCTGCTGGCAGCCTCAGGCTCCTGCTGGCAGCCTCAGGCTCCTGCTGGCAGCCTCAGGCTCCTGCTGGCAGCCTCAGGCTCCTGCTGGCAGCCCCAGGCTCCTGCTGACAGCCCCAGGCTCCTGCTGGCAGCCTCAGGCTCCTGCTGGCAGCCCCAGGCTCCTGCTGACAGCCCCAGGCTCCTGCTGGCAGCCTCAGGCTCCTGCTGGCAGCCTCAGGCTCCTGCTGGCAGCCTCAGGCTCCTGCTGGCAGCCTCAGGCTCCTGCTGGCAGCCTCAGGCTCCTGCTGGCAGCCTCAGGCTCCTGCTGGCAGCCTCAGGCTCCTGCTGGCAGCCTCAGGCTCCTGCTGGCAGCCTCAGGCTCCTGCTGGCAGCCTCAGGCTCCTGCTGGCAGCCTCAGGCTCCTGCTGGCAGCCCCAGGCTCCTGCTGGCAGCCCCAGGCTCCTGCTGGCAGCCTCAGGCTCCTCCTGGCAGCCTCAGGCTCCTGCTGACAGCCTCAGGCTCCTGCTGGTAGTCTCAGGCTCCTGCTGGCAGCCCCAGGCTCCTGCTGGCAGCCCCAGGCTCCTGCTGGCAGCCTCAGGCTCCTGCTGGCAGCCTCAGGCTCCTGCTGGCAGTCTCAGGCTCCTGCTGGCAACCTCAGGCTCCTGCTGGCAGCCTCAGGCTCCTGCTGGCAGCCTCAGGCTCCTGCTGGCAGCCTCAGGCTCCTGCTGGCAGCCTCAGGCTCCTGCTGGCAGGCTCAGGCTCCTGCTGGCAGGCTCAGGGGTCACCTCAACCCCAAGTCTCAGTGCTCACCTTGCTGCTAGTACAACGGCAGCTGTATGTTGTGTTGGGTGGTGGCAGGAGCTCCTTCCTACACCTTGTTAACTAACTTCTCCTCATGACTTGAAGACGGTGGAGGTTTGGTCTGGCCTCGAGTGTACGACCTTCTGGCTCACCTGAACCCTTTTAATGACTAATATTAATAAGTCGAGACCGTCCCTCTTGGGGCGTGGAAAGATTCTGAAAATGAACAACTTGAACATCAGAAAAGTCATAAATAAGTTTAGAGAGAGAGAGAGGTTAGAAAGCAAAACACAAGCCGCTTGACCAGTGAAGATTTGTTCCATTCCTGCCAAAATCTTTGGCAATATGGAAATTTAGAGTAAAAGTTTGAGGGTAAGCACTAAGAGAAACTGGCCAGATATGAGGACTGAGAAATACCCAGATCAGTTTTATTGGAATATGTCCAGCGAGAAGATTACGGTGAGTTCCCAAAACTTCTGAGAAAGTGATGGAGATTGGTACAAGAATTGAAGCAATCATCTTTCTTCGTGGAAATGTTGAGAGCGAGATTGCCTCCAGGATATCAAAACACCGATACAGTGCACCTCTGATATCAGCCAAGATCTTGTGTTATATACATTCATGCTGAAGAGAACAAAGATATTATCTTCGTACTTTTGCTTCACTTGGATAATGTGTATGATCTACTCGGTCAATTAGGTTAAACAACATTTAGTCTAGTCTAGTTTGGACAACCAAACCCACATTTCAGGCTTCATGGGAGTCGTTGGTTGTCGCAATAGGAGACAATCCTACTTAAAGCAGGGCATGGGCGGGTAGACCCCAACACCAGAATGACATTCGTCGTACAATGACAATTCGCCATGGAAAGTTTAGTGGTTGCCAACCAACATGGAGGATCTGTACCAACATCAAGACAACATACCAACTGTCTTGTTGTCACGCAAGTTCTGTATCTCCAGAATTCGCCTAGAGTAAACCTACCGCTTCACTGTAGCTGTATTTAGTGACTGTATGACCTGGTAGCTCCTCACCAGCTGGTACCATCAACAAACACCTTTTACTTATAGTCACATATAAGATCACGAATCAATATTAGCCGAGAAATGTGGATAAAGTTTGTACTAATAGCACTTAGCTTAGTATATTAGTTTATAATATACATTATATTATATATAAATATAATATACATTATGCTTATATTATATTTTATATTATCACTTAGGATTAGTATATTTAAACTGATATTGATATCCGATATAGTAAATATCTATACATAATCCTCTAGGGACATTTAAGACTTCTAAATCCTCAATGTATTTATCCTGATCATCTTCCTCCTCAATTAAGTCTTGCTGATGGGCAAGTCTTACGCTACAGTTAAATTCAGTATTTAACATTATTTGATATTTTGTATTGTTTGGTAGATAGTTAATACCTTAAACTGTGACACTAGGATTGGTAGATTTATTCTACCCGAGACTCGTAGTATCTACCGTAGCATTTATGAGCTCCCTGACCCTCGTGCTTTGAACCTCACTTGTCACTCAAGTTAACTAATGGTTGATGAAAAAAAAACAATACTTCAATGTTAATAAATTTCTTTTAAATGAGATTCAAGACAGATTTTGAGTTCATTAAAACCTCTTTCAGGAAACATTAGCTGAGTCGAGCCAAGTCCTGATGGGAGATTATTTACTAGCGTGTGTGTGTGTAGTGTCTCACTCACCTTGCTGCACAAACTTAGTGAAAATTAGCACCTAATAATGAAAAATTTTCTGACGTCTAACTTGAGTGAACAAAGTTGAAGGAGATGCTAACTTACCTGGTGAGTGTGACACAGTTCCCGACGCTGTGCCCCTAAGAATCACCACTCTGGCCACCTACCTGAAACAAACACACACACATTTCTATGTATAACTCCTGAATGTAAGGACACAGAATCTATTCACAAGGCATATTTAAATTCCATATAATTATACAAAGGCTTATAAATAAAATACAACTGAAAAATACAGGAGCAGCCCTGTATGCTGAAGTCCCTCAGAGGGCTCAAAATTCTTCATAATAATATACAATTTACATTACATTCCATTAGCCAAGTTATGGAAGTCTTTCTGAACCCATTTTTATAACATGAATACAATATTATAGTTTGTTTAGGAAGGGTCTTCCTGTACCAAATTTATATATACATATTTATTGTTACAGTGGTGAAGGGTAGGGGAGGTGGTGAAGGGTAGGGAAGGTGGTGAAGGGTAGGGAAGGTGGTGAAGGGTAGGGAAGGGTAGGGAAGGTGGTGAAGGGGTAGGGAAGGTGGCGAAGGGTAGGGAAGGTGGTGAAGGGTAGGGAAGGTGGTGAAGGGTAGGGAAGGTGGTGAAGGGTAGGGAAGGTGGCGAAGGGTAGGGAAGGTGGTGAAGGGTAGGGAAGGTGGTGAAGGGTAGGGAAGGTGGTGAAGGGTAGGGAAGGTGGTGAAGGGTAGGGAAGGGTAGGGAAGGTGGTGAAGGGGTAGGGAAGGTGGCGAAGGGTAGGGAAGGTGGTGAAGGGTAGGGAAGGTGGTGAAGGGTAGGGAAGGTGGTGAAGGGGTAGGGAAGGTGGCGAAGGGTAGGGAAGGTGGTGAAGGGTAGGGAAGGTGGTGAAGGGGTAGGGAAGGTGGCGAAGGGTAGGGAAGGTGGTGAAGGGTAGGGAAGGTGGCGAAGGGTAGGGAAGGTGGTGAAGGGAAGGAAAGGTGGTAAAAGGGTAGGGAAGGTGGTGAAGGGTAGGGGAGGTGGGTGAATGGTAGGGGAGGTGGTGAAGAGTAGGGAAAGTGGTGAAGTGTAGGAAAGGTGGTGAAGGGTAGGGGAGGAGGTGGAGGGTAGGGAAGGCGAGACAGTATGTAAATTTCGCGAGCCGCTGCCATTTTCTAGTACGACAGATTTTAGACTTCGGTGTCGCATACGTCAAAATGCGACGTGCTATTAGGAGGACGGTTGTCATGACGACAACGGCAGTATACGCTTAATTTGTGCCGGCAATTGTAGACTCGTTATATAAAAAATTAGCAAATAACACTCTTAGGGCGGAACCCGTTACTAAACCGTCACTCTGTAGAGACACGTTTCCTTCAGATCTGATAAAAGAACCTTCCCTTCAACACGTAAAGAGTCTTACAGGACAACACAAGTACTGGCGAACAATGGCTATACCCGGGAAACACAAACCGACACTTTCTCTATTTTCCACTTTCTCTATTTTCCACTTACACACACACACACACACACACACACACACACTGTGTGTGTGTGTGTGTGTGTGTGTGTGTGTGTGTGTGTGTGTGTGTGTGTGTGTGTGTGTGTATGTGTGTGTGTGTAATACAGAGTTATCGCTCCAAACTGTAACTTACATGAAACAGGTTCTATACCGTGAAGGAAAAAGATGCAATAGTTTGAACCAATAATTTTACACTACGTAAAAATCTAACTTTTTTATTTATACAAATACAGCCTAAATGGCCCTCATTTAATGTGGCTTTTGTTGAAGTGTAAATTCGTGCATTTTAATCTACTAACAATTGCAATAATGGACTATTGAGCTTATAACTGAATGCATAATTGTTAATGATATAACAGATTTTTGGGGTTAACTGTTAGGCGCTGTGACCAGGGCTCTCTCCACCAGGGTAACTGCTCCTGAATATTGGCATAAAACACGAAAATCTTTCTGCCTGTTAGGCACATTGGGTCTTGCATACTAGGCCAAGAACTGCGGTTCTGGCTATTAGGCACACTATATATATATATATATATATATATATATATATATATATATATATATATATATATATATATATATATATGTTGTTAAATATATCCGAAAGAGTAAGATTAATGATTCTAAGACGAATCTTTTCAATATTTATGTTTTTCTTCACTGTCGTCGGATGTTGAAAAATTAACTCTCCGAAGTTCATTTTTACACTTTATAATAGTCTGACGCCTGGGGATGCGTTTCGCAAGCAACACCTTACATTTTCAAAGACAATTTTACCGTGATTGATTGATGGTTAAGCCACCCAAGAAGTGGCACTAGCAATTTTACCATCTTTAACATCGGATTATATACTCTTTGGGTGAGGTGATGGAGGAATGTTATAACTAAGGGATATTAAATATATCAATGAATAAATGGATCAAGGGAGTATTAGTAGGGCCATTGGATGCTGTGTCTGCGTTGGCTCGGGGTCTTGAAGTGGGTAGAATGTAATTATGTGTTAGCTGGTTGTTGAGTGCTGGTCTGGACTTCATAATATGTAGTGCCTCGCTGATGTTAATTCTCCTGATGTCATTATATCTGTCGATTATTTCAGTGTTGCTTGGCAAGATGTCCCTGGTGATGATCTGGTTGTGTGTGGAGATCTGGTTGTGTGTGGTTGTTTGTGCATATATATATATATATATATATATATGCACAAACATATATATATATATATATATATATGCACAAACATATATATATATATATATATATATATATATATATATATATATATATATATATATATATATATATATATATATATATATATATGTCGTTGCAGGTATTTGAGCGGCAAGCAGTGAGGGGGTAGTAGGTTGTGTAGTGAAGGTTTAGCAGCAGCCTAATACAGTTACTAGAGATGGAGACCTGAGGCAATATTGAAGTGTTATCGGTTGGTAGCAGCCTAGGAGGTTGCACTCCAATATTATTGTTATATATTTTCTTCTATATTTTTATGTAATAAATGTTTGTATGTTACCAGCTGATTGTTGCCCTTATCCTGGTGAGGCTTCCTGGATGGTGAGAGAGTTCAAATTGGTGGACAGAGGTCAGTGACACCACAAAGGGGAGTTAGGAGATCATGCCGTAACAAGGAGTGTAGGGGGGGGGGGGGAGTCACGGCGGCTCGAGTGGGTGTGTACTCATGATAACTAGGCCAGTTGGGAGTTGCTCCCCTGATTAAAGGTGACGCTGAACCCCTCTCCGGGAACGAGACGATTACAGGGTGATCTAACTAATTGCAAGCACTCCAGTGTCCATTGGTGGTCGACTGACGGCAGCAGGAGCGTGGTTGCCGTGGTCGGTCATATTTTTTATCAGGGAGAGGTTGGGGTCTCTGTTCGTCGGTAAGCAAGTATCAGTTGGGTTCAATAACCAGTTTTATAACTCCAATACCTTGATAATATATATACATATACATATATAAACTGAAAACTCACCCCAGAAGTGACTCGAACCCATACTCCCAGAAGCAACGCAACTGGTATGTACAAGACGCCTTAATCCACTTGACCATCACGACCGGACATAATGAGGTGATAGCCGAGGCTATTTGAACCACCCCACCGCCGGCACTCGGATAGTAATCTTGGGCATAGCATTTTACCAAATCACCTCATTCTTTGGGGCACACGTGAGGAACACAAATGCGAACAAGCCTGAATGGTCCCCAGGACAATATGCAACTGAAAACTCACACCCCAGAAGTGACTCGAACCCATACTCCCAGAAGCAACGCAACTGGTATGTACAAGACGCCTTAATCCACTTGACCATCACGACCGGACATAATGAGGTGATAGCCGAGGCTATTTGAACCACCCAACCGCCGGCACTCGGATAGTAATCTTGGGCATAGCATTTTACCAAATCACCTCATTCTTTGGGGCACACGTGAGGAACACAAATGCGAACAAGCCTGAATGGTCCCCAGGACAATATGCAACTGAAAACTCACACCCCAGAAGTGACTCGAACCCATACTCCCAGAAGCAACGCAACTGGTATGTACAAGACGCCTTAATCCACTTGACCATCACGACCGGACATAATGAGGTGATAGCCGAGGCTATTTGAACCACCCCACCGCCGGCACTCGGATAGTAATCTTGGGCATAGCATTTTACCAAATCACCTCATTCTTTGGGGCACACGTGAGGAACACAAATGCGAACAAGCCTGAATGGTCCCCAGGACAATATGCAACTGAAAACTCACACCCCAGAAGTGACTCGAACCCATACTCCCAGAAGCAACGCAACTGGTATGTACAAGACGCCTTAATCCACTTGACCATCACGACCGGACATAATGAGGTGATAGCCGAGGCTATTTGAACCACCCAACCGCCGGCACTCGGATAGTAATCTTGGGCATAGCATTTTACCAAATCACCTCATTCTTTGGGGCACACGTGAGGAACACAAATGCGAACAAGCCTGAATGGTCCCCAGGACAATATGCAACTGAAAACTCACACCCCAGAAGTGACTCGAACCCATACTCCCAGAAGCAACGCAACTGGTATGTACAAGACGCCTTAATCCACTTGACCATCACGACCGGACATAATGAGGTGATAGCCGAGGCTATTTGAACCACCCCACCGCCGGCACTCGGATAGTAGTGGGGACCATTCAGGCTTGTTCGCATTTGTGTTCCTCACGTGTGCCCCAAAGAATGAGGTGATTTGGTAAAATGCTATGCCCAAGATTACTATCCGAGTGCCGGCGGTGGGGTGGTTCAAATAGCCTCGGCTATCACCTCATTATGTCCGGTCGTGATGGTCAAGTGGATTAAGGCGTCTTGTACATACCAGTTGCGTTGCTTCTGGGAGTATGGGTTCGAGTCACTTCTGGGGTGTGAGTTTTCAGTTGCATATTGTCCTGGGGACCATTCAGGCTTGTTCGCATTTGTGTTCCTCACGTGTGCCCCAAAGAATGAGGTGATTTGGTAAAATGCTATGCCCAAGATTACTATCCGAGTGCCGGCGGTGGGGTGGTTCAAATAGCCTCGGCTATCACCTCATTATGTCCGGTCGTGATGGTCAAGTGGATTAAGGCGTCTTGTACATACCAGTTGCGTTGCTTCTGGGAGTATGGGTTCGAGTCACTTCTGGGGTGTGAGTTTTCAGTTGCATATTGTCCTGGGGACCATTCAGGCTTGTTCGCATATACATATATGTATGTGTGTGTATTCACCTAGTTGTATTCACGTAGTTGTGTTCGAGGGGGTTGAGCTTTGCTCTTTCGGCCCGTCTCTCAACTGTCAATCAACTGTTTACTATGTACTTTTTTTTCACACCACACACACACACACACACCAGGAAGCAGCCCATGACAGCTGACTAACTCCCAGGTACCTATTTACTGCTCGGTAACAGGGGCATTCAGGGTGAAAGAAACTTTGCCCATTTGTTTCTGTCTGGTGCAGGAATCGGACGCGCGCCACAGAATTATCAGTTCTGCGCACTATCCACCAGGCTACTAGGCCCCACTCTGTGTGTGTGTGTGTGTGTGTGTGTGTGTGTGTGTGTGTGTGTGTGTGTGTGTGTGTGTGTGTGTGTTATTGGTAAATTTCTTTCCTCACGTTTAAAACAACATTCATATGCTATTCGTACAGCCCAGCACTCCAGTGCCTTGTATTTACTTTCCAGTTTATGTGATCATTCCATCGACTTCAGAGTGGCGAAATGTATTGTTAAAAGTAAGGGTTTCGTTGAAGAAAACGTGATTGAGTCCGCTCAGATCAAACAATATAACAACAGCCTTAGTGTGAGCCCTGACATGTACAAATTATATCCTCATATAAGCTTCAATATAACACGTCTATACAATTTAGCACGTCTATATTATATAGCATACATTTAACTTGTGTTTATTTATATATTTCCATCCGGCGGCACTTATATATATTATGAGCTAGGGTAGAGCTGGTAAACCACCAGAACATATACTGTAGTCCGGGAGTGTGTTGACACTGGAGTATATACTGGGAGAAGCGGGGTATATGGCTCACACTGTGTACCTCCCCCAGACCACGGGTCCACCTGGTAACAATACTGTAATTGTCCTCCTGGGAATGGTCTTGACGCCGTGTCCTCCCTGGCCGCCAACACTGTTATTCCCGCACCTATCTTGTGGCTCTGATGGGCCACGGGGCTCTGATGGGCCACGGGGCTCTGATGGGCCACGTGGCTCTGATGGGCCATGTAGCCCCTTGTCTGTGTGTCCGTGTGTGTGATCAGGACACTGGATACACCAATGACTGTGTCACGGGCCGTCTGTATGTATCCAAGCTTCTGAATGTCTCGGGTGCGTGTTTATCACTGGGCTGCCGATGTGTCATGGGAGTGAGTTATGAGTGTCATGTGTGTGTCACAGGACGTATGTGTCATGCGGCATCAATGGGTTTTAAAGCATATATCATGAGATATCAATGTGTCAAGGGGTATGTGTGTGTCACGTCACATCTGCGTCATAGGGCATCAATGTTTCTAGATGTCCTGGAGATCTGTGTATCACGATGACTGTGTCATGCGTTGTGTATGTGTTCTGAGGCGTGTATGTGTGTGTGTCATGGGGCGAGCACGTGTCATCCATCTCTACAACCATTCATCCATCCATTTATCAGTCAAAGTCAAGTCACAGCAATGAGGGAAAAGAATTATCAGGGAAAGGCGCCAAGCCATTACGACTATATAGCACTGGAAAGGGATAAGGATTTCGATTTGGTATGGGACGGGGGGGGGGGGGGGTGAGAGGGGGGAGGAACGAATGGTGCCCAACCACTTCGACGGTCGGGGATTGAACGCTGACCCAAGGCAGCTAGCAGTGACCCAGGGCTGCTAGCAGTGACCCAAAGCAGCTAGCAGTGACCCAGGGCTGCTAGCAGTGACCCAAAGCAGCTAGCAGTGACCCAGGGCAGCTAGCAGTGACCCAGAGCAGCTAGCAGTGACCCAGGGCAGCTAGCATTGACCCAGAGCAGCTAGCAGTGACCCAGGGAAGCTAGCAGTGACCCAGAGCAGCTAGCAGTGACCCAGGGCAGCTAGCAGTGACCCAGAGCAGCTAGCAGTGACCCAGGGCGGCTAGCAGTGACCCAGGGCAGCTAGCAGTGACCCAGAGCAGCTAGCAGTGACCCAGGGCAGCTAGCAGTGACCCAGGGCAGCTAGCAGTGACCCAGGGCAGCTAGCTGTGACCCAGGGCAGCTAGCAGTGACCCAGGGCAGCTAGCAGTGACCCAGGGCAGCTAACAGTGACCAAGGGCAGCTAGCAGTGACCCAGGGCAGCTAGCAGTGACCCAAAGCAGCTAGCAGTGACCCAGGGCAGCTAGCAGTGACCCAGAGCAGCTAGCAGTGACCCAGAGCAGCTAGCAGTGACCCAGGGCAGCTAGCAGTGACCCAGGGCAGCTAGCTGTGACCCAGGGCAGCTAGCAGTGACCCATGGCGGCTAGCAGTGACCCAAAGCAGCTAGCAGTGACCCAGGGCAGCTAGCAGTGACCCAGGGCAGTTAGCAGTGACCCAGGGCAGCTAGCAGTGACCCAAAGCAGCTAGCAGTGACCCAGGGCAGCTAGCAGTGACCCAGGGTAGCTAGCAGTGGCCCAGGGCAGCTAGCAGTGACCCAGAGCAGCTAGCAGTGACCCAGGGCAGCTAGCAGTGACCCAGGGCAGCTAGCAGTGACCCAGGGCAGCTAGTAGTGACCCAGGGCAGCTAGCAGTGACCCAGGGCAGCTAGCAGTGACCCAGGGTAGCTAGCAGTGGCCCAGGGCAGCTAGCAGTGACCCGGAATAGCTAGCAGTGACCCAGGGCAGCTAGCAGTGACGCAAAGCAGCTAGCAGTGACCCAGGGCAGCTAGCAGTGACCCAGGGTAGCTAGCAGTGGCCCAGGGCAGCTAGCAGTGACCCAGAGCAGCTAGCAGTGACCCAGGGCAGCTAGCAGTGACCCAGGGCAGCTAGCAGTGACCCAGGGCAGCTAGCAGTGACCCAGGGCAGCTAGCAGTGACCCAGGGCAGCTAGCAGTGACCCAGGGCAGCTAGCAGTGACCCAGGGCAGCTAGCAGTGACCCAGGGTAGCTAGCAGTGGCCCAGGGCAGCTAGCAGTGACCCGGAATAGCTAGCAGTGACCCAGGGCAACTAGCAGTGGCCCAGGGCAACTAGCAGTGGCCCAGGGCAGCTAGCAGTGACCCAGGGCAGTTAGCAGTGACCCAGGGCAGTTAGCAGTGACACAGGGCAGCTAGCAGTGACCCAAAGCAGCTAGCAGTGACCCAGGGCAGCTAGCAGTGACCCAGGGCAGCTAGCAGTGACCCAGGGCAGCTAACAGTGACCAAGGGAAGCTAGCAGTGACCCAGGGCACCTAGCAGTGACCCGGGACAGCTAGCAGTGACCAGGGATAGCTAGCAGTGACCCGGGACAGCTAGCAGTTACCCGAGATAGCTAGCAGTGACCCGGGACAGCTAGCAGTGACCCGGGACCGCTAGCAGTGACCAGGGCCGCTAGCAGTGAACCCAGGGCAGCTAGCAGTGACCCAGGGACAGCTAACAGTGACCCGGGACTGCTAGCAGTGACCCCAGGGCAGCTAGCAGTGACCCAGGGCCGCTAGCAGTGAACCCAGGGCAGCTAGCAGTGACCCGGGACAGCTAGCAGTGACCCAGGGCAGATAGCAGTGACCCGGGACTGCTAGCAGTGACCCCAGGGCAGCTAGCAGTGACCCAGGGCAGCTAGCAGTGACCCGGGGAAGCTAGCAGTGACCCCAGGGCAGCTAGCAGTGACCCAGGGGCAGCTGGCAGTGACCTAGGGCAGCTAGCAGTGACCCAGGGCCGCTAGCAGTGAACCCATGGCAGCTAGCAGTGACCCGGGACAGCTAGCAGTGACCCAGGGCAGCTAGCAGTGACCCGGGACAGCTAGCAGTGACCCAGGGCCGCTAGCAGCGACCCCAGGGCAGCTAGCAGTGACCCAGGACCGCTAGCAGTGAACCCAGGGCAGCTAGCAGTGACCCAGGACAGCTAGCAGTGACCCAGGGCAGCTAGCAGTGACCCGGGACTGCTAGCAGTGACCCCCAGGGCAGCTAGCAGTGACCCAGGGCAGCTAGCAGTGACCCGGGATAGCTAGCAGTGACCCGGGGACAGCTAGCAGTGACCCAGGGCAGCTAGCAGTGAAACAGGGCAGCTAGCAGTGACCCAGGGCAGCCAGCAGTGACACAGGGCAGCTAGCAGTGACCCGGGACAGCTAGCAGTGACCCAGGGCAGCTAGCAGTGACCCAGGGCAGCTAGCAGTGACCCAGGGCAGCTAGCAGTGACCCAGAGCAGCTAGCAGTGACCCAGAGCAGCTAGCAGTGACCCAGGGCAGCTAGCAGTGTCCCAGGGCAGCTAGCAGTGACCCAGGGCAGCTAGCAGTGACCTAGGGCAGCTAGCAGTGACCCAGGGCAACTAGCAGTGACCCAGGGCAGCTAGCAGTGACCCAGGGCAGCTAGCAGTGACCCAGGACAGCTAGCAGTGACCCAGGGCAGCTAGCAGTGACCCAGGGCAGCTAGCAGTGACCCAGGGCAGCTAGCAGTGACCCAGGGCAGCTAGCAGTGACCCAGAGCAGCTAGCAGTGACCCAGGGCAGCTAGCAGTGACCCAGGGCAGCTAGCAGTGACCCAGAGCAGCTAGCAGTGACCCAGGGCAGCTAGCAGTGACCCAAGGCAGCTAGCAGTGACCCAGGGCAGCTAGCTGTGACCCAGGGCAGCTTGCAGTGACCCAGGGCAGCTAGCAGTGACCCAGGGCAGCTAACAGTGACCAAGGGCAGCTAGCAGTGACACAGGGCAGCTAGCAGTGACCCAAAGCAGCTAGCAGTGACCCAGGGCAGCTAGCAGTGACCCAGAGCAGCTAGCAGTGACCCAGAGCAGCTAGCAGTGACCCAGGGCAGCTAGCAGTGACCCAGGGCAGCTAGCTGTGACCCAGGGCAGCTAGCAGTGACCCAGGGCAGCTAGCAGTGACCCAAAGCAGCTAGCAGTGACCCAGGGCAGCTAGCAGTGACCCAGGGCAGTTAGCAGTGACCCAGGGCAGCTAGCAGTGACCCAAAGCAGCTAGCAGTGACCCAGGGCAGCTAGCAGTGACCCAGGGTAGCTAGCAGTGGCCCAGGGCAGCTAGCAGTGACCCAGAGCAGCTAGCAGTGACCCAGGGCAGCTAGCAGTGACCCAGGGCAGCTAGCAGTGACCCAGAGCAGCTAGCAGTGACCCAGGGCAGCTAGCAGTGACCCAGGGCAGCTAGCAGTGACCCAGGGTAGCTAGCAGTGGCCCAGGGCAGCTAGCAGTGACCCGGAATAGCTAGCAGTGACCCAGGGCAGCTAGCAGTGACCCAAAGCAGCTAGCAGTGACCCAGGGCAGCTAGCAGTGACCCAGGGTAGCTAGCAGTGGCCCAGGGCAGCTAGCAGTGACCCAGAGCAGCTAGCAGTGACCCAGGGCAGCTAGCAGTGACCCAGGGCAGCTAGCAGTGACCCAGGGCAGCTAGCAGTGACCCAGGGCAGCTAGCAGTGACCCAGGGCAGCTAGCAGTGACCCAGGGCAGCTAGCAGTGACCCAGGACAGCTAGCAGTGACCCAGGGTAGCTAGCAGTGGGCCCAGGGCAGCTAGCAGTGACCCGGAATAGCTAGCAGTGACCCAGGGCAGCTAGCAGTGGCCCAGGGCAGCTAGCAGTGACCCAGGGCAGTAGCAGTGACCCAGGGCAGTAGCAGTGACACAGGGCAGCTAGCAGTGACCCAAAGCAGCTAGCAGTGACCCAGGGCAGCTAGCAGTGACCCAGGGAAGCTAGCAGTGACCCAGGGCAGCTAACAGTGACCAAGGGCAGCTAGCAGTGACCCAGGGCACCTAGCAGTGACCCGGGACAGCTAGCAGTGACCAGGGATAGCTAGCAGTGACCCGGGACAGCTAGCAGTTACCCGAGATAGCTAGCAGTGACCCGGGGACAGCTAGCAGTGACCCGGGACCGCTAGCAGTGACCCAGGGCCGCTAGCAGTGAACCCAGGGCAGCTAGCAGTGACCCAGGGACAGCTAACAGTGACCCGGGACTGCTAGCAGTGACCCCAGGGCAGCTAGCAGTGACCCAGGGCCGCTAGCAGTGAACTCAGGGCAGCTAGCAGTGACCCGGGACAGCTAGCAGTGACCCAGGGCAGATAGCAGTGACCCGGGACTGCTAGCAGTAACCCCAGGGCAGCTAGCAGTGACCCAGGGGCAGCTAGCAGTGACCCGGGGAAGCTAGCAGTGACCCCAGGGCAGCTAGCAGTGACCCAGGGCAGCTGGCAGTGACCCAGGGCAGCTAGCAGTGACCCAGGGCCGCTAGCAGTGAACCCAGGGCAGCTAGCAGTGACCCGGGACAGCTAGCAGTGACCCAGGGCAGCTAGCAGTGACCCGGGACAGCTAGCAGTGACCCAGGGCAGCTAGCAGTGACCCCAGGGCAGCTAGCAGTGACCCAGGGCCGCTAGCATTGAACCCAGGGCAGCTAACAGTGACCCAAGACAGCTAGCAGGACCCAGGGCAGCTAGCAATGACCCGGGACTGCTAGCAGTGACCCCCAGGGCAGCTAGCAGTGACCCCAGGGGCAGCTAGCAGTGACCCGGGATAGCTAGCAGTGACCCGGGGACAGCTAGCAGTGACCCAGGGCAGCTAGCAGTGACACAGGGCAGCTAGCAGTGACCACAGGGCAGCTAGCAGTGACAACAGGGCAGCTAGCAGTGACCCGGGACAGCTAGCAGTGACCCAGGGCAGCTAGCAGTGACCCAGGGCAGCTAGCAGTGACCCAGGGCAGCTAGCAGTGACTCCAGAGCAGCTAGCAGTGACCCAGAGCAGCTAGCAGTGACCAGGGCAGCTAGCCAGTGACCCAGGGCAGCTAGCAGTGACCCAGGGCACGCTAGCAGTGACCTAGGGCAGCTAGCAGTGACCCAGGGCAACTAGCAGTGACCCAGGGCAGCTAGCAGTGACCCAGGGCAGCTAGCAGTGACCCAGAACAGCTAGCAGTGACCCAGGCAGCTAGCAGTGACCCAGGGGCAGCTAGCAGTGGCCCAGGGCAGCTAGCAGTGACCCAGGGCAGCTAGCAGTGACCCAGAGCAGCTAGCAGTGACCCAGGGCAGCTAGCAGTGACCCAGGGCAGCTAGCTGTGACCCAGGGCAGCTAGCAGTGACCCAGGGCAGCTAGCAGTGACCCGGGACAGCTAGCAGTGACCCAGGGACCTAGCAGTGACCCATTGCAGCTAGCAGTGACCCAGGGCAGCTAGCAGTGACCCAGGGCAGCTAGCAGTGACCCAGGGCAGCTAGCAGTGACCCAGAGCAGCTAGCAGTGACCCAGGGTAAGCTAGCAGTGACCCAGGGCAGCTAGCAGTGACCTAGGGCAGCTAGCAGTGACCCAGGGCAGCTAGCAGTGACCCAGGGCAGCTAGCAGTGACCCAGGGCAGCTAGCAGTGACCCAGGGCAGCTAGCAGTGACCCGGGGACAGCTAGCAGTGACCCAGGGCAGCTAGCAGTGACACAGGGCAGCTAGCAGTGACCCCAGGGCAGCTAGCAGTGACCCAGGGCCGCTAGCAGTGAACCCAGGGCAGCTAGCAGTGACCCAGGACAGCTAGCAGTGACCCAGGGCAGCTAGCAGTGACCCGGGACTGCTAGCAGTGACCCCAGGGCAGCTAGCAGTGACCCAGGGCAGCTAGCATTGACCCGGGATAGCTAGCAGTGACCCGGGGACAGCTAGCAGTGACCCAGGGGCAGCTAGCAGTGACACAGGGCAGCTAGCAGTGACCCAGGGCAGCTAGCAGTGACACAGGGCTGCTAGCAGTGACCCGGGACAGCTAGCAGTGACCCAGGGAACCTAGCAGTGACCCAGGGCAGCTAGCAGTGACCCAGGGCAGCTAGCAGTGACCCAGGGCAGCTAGCAGTGACCCAGAGCAGGTAGCAGTGACCCAGAGCAGCTAGCAGTGACCCAGGGCAGCTAGCAGTGACCCAGGGCAGCTAGCAGTGACCCAGGGCAGCTAGCAGTGACGTAGGGCAGCTAGCAGTGACCCAGGGCAACTAGCAGTGACCCAGGGCAGCTAGCAGTGACCCAGGGTAGCTAGCAGTGACCCAGGACAGCTAGCAGTGACCCAGGGCAGCTAGCAGTGACCCAGGGCAGCTAGCAGTGACCCAGGGCAGCTAGCAGTGACCCAGGGCAGCTAGCAGTGACCCAGAGCAGCTAGCAGTGACCCAGGGCAGCTAGCAGTGACCCAGGGCAGCTAGCTGTGGACCCAGGGCAGCTAGCAGTGACCCAGGGCAGCTAGCAGTGACACAGGGCAGCTAGCAGTGACCCAGGACAGCTAGCAGTGACCCAGGGAACCTAGCAGTGACCCAGGGCAGCTAGCAGTGACCCAGGGGCAGCTAGCAGTGACCCAGGGCAGCTAGCAGTGACCCAGAGCAGCTAGCAGTGACCCAGGGCAGCTAGCAGTGACCCAGGGAAGCTAGCAGTGACCCAGGGCAGCTAGCAGTGACCTAGGGCAGCTAGCAGTGACCCAGAGCAGCTAGCAGTGACCCAGAGCAGCTAGCAGTGACCCAGGGCAGCTAGCAGTGACCCAGGGCAGCTAGCAGTGACCCAGGGCAGCTAGCAGTGACCCAGAGCAGCTAGCAGTGACCCAGGGCAGCTAGCAGTGACCCAGGGCAGCTAGCAGTGACCCGGGGACAGCTAGCAGTGAACCAGGGCAGCTAGCAGTGACACAGGGCAGCTAGCAGTGACCCAGGGCAGCTAGCAGTGACACAGGGCAGCTAGCAGTGACCCGGGACAGCTAGCAGTGACCCAGGGAACCTAGCAGTGACCCAGGGCAGCTAGCAGTGACCCAGGGCAGCTAGCAGTGACCCAGGGCAGCTAGCAGTGACCCAGGGCAGCTAGCAGTGACCCAGAGCAGCTAGCAGTGACCCAGGGCAGCTAGCAGTGACCCAGGGCAGCTAGCAGTGACCCAGGGCAGCTAGCAGTGACCTAGGGCAGCTAGCAGTGACCCAGGCAGCTAGCAGTGACCCAGGGCAGCTAGCAGTGACCCAGGGCAGCTAGCAGTGACCCAGGGCAGCTAGCAGTGACCTAGGGCATTAATCCTCGCTCAGTACACCCCGGTACCTATTGTTGCACAGCCACGCTCAGTACACCCCGGTACCTAGTGTTGCACAGCCACGCTCAGTACACCCCGGAACCTATTGTTGCACAGCCACGCTCAGTACACCCCGGTACCTAGTGTTGCATAGCCACGCTCAGTACACCCCGGTACCTAGTGTTGTACAGCCACGCTCAGTACACCCCGGTACCTATTGTTGCACAGCCACGCTCAGTACACCCCGGTACCAAGTGTTGCACAGCCACGCTCAGTACCCCCCGGTACCTATTGTTGCACAGCCACGCTCAGTACAAACCGGTACCTATTGTTGCACAGCCACGCTCAGTACACCCCGGTACCTGACCTACTGTTGCACAGCCCCGCTCAGTACACCCCGGTACCTATTGTTGCACAGCCACGCTCAGTACACCCCGGTACCTATTGTTACACAGCCCCGCACAGTACACCCCGGTACCTATTGTTGCACAGCCCCGCTCAGTACACCCCGGTACCTATTGTTGCACAGCCCCGCTCAGTACACCCCGGTACCTATTGTTGCACTGCCACGCTCAGTACACCCCGGTACCAAGTGTTACACAGCCACGCTCAGTACCCCCCGGTACCTATTGTTGCACAGCCACGCTCAGTACACCCCGGTACCTATTGTTGCACAGCCACGCTCAGTACACCCCGGTACCTAGTGTTGCACAGCCACGCTCAGTACACCCCGGTACCGATTGTTGCACAGCCACGCTCAGTACACCCCGGTACCAAGAGTTGCACAGCCACGCTCAGTACACCCCGGTACCTATTGTTGCACAGCCACGCTCAGTACACCCCGGTACCTATTGTTGCACAGCCACGCTCAGTACACCCCGGTACCTAGTGTTGCACAGCCACGCTCAGTTACACCCCGGTACCTATTGTTGCACAGCCACGCTCAGTACACCCCGGTACCAAGTGTTGCACAGCCACGCTCAGTACCCACCGGTACCTATTGTTGCACAGCCACGCTCAGTACACCCCGGTACCTATTGTTGCACGCCACCTCAGTACACCCCGGTACCTATTGTTTGCACAGCCCCGCTCAGTACACCCCGGTACCTATTGTTGCACAGCCACGCTCAGTACACCCGGTACCTATTGTTACACAGCCCCGCTCAGTACACCCCGGTACCTATTGTTGCACAGCCCCGCTCAGTACACCCCGGTACCTATTGTTGCACAGCCCCGCTCAGTACACCCCGGTACCTATTGTTGCACAGCCACGCTCAATACACCCCGGTACCAAGTGTTGCACAGCCACGCTCAGTACCCCCCGGTACCTATTGTTGCACAGCCACGCTCAGTACACCCTGGTACCTATTGTTGCACAGCCACGCTCAGTACACCCCGGTACCTAGTGTTGCACAGCCACGCTCAGTACACCCCGGTACCTATTGTTGCACAGCCACGCTCAGTACACCCCGGTACCAAGTGTTGCACAGCCACGCTCAGTACACCCCGGTACCTATTGTTGCACAGCCACGCTCAGTACACCCCGGTACCTATTGTTGCACAGCCACGCTCAGTAACCCCGGTACCTAGTGTTGCACAGCCACGCTCAGTACACCCCGGTACCAAGAGTTGCACAGCCACGCTCAGTACACCCCGGTACCTATTGTTGCACAGCCACGCTCAGTACACCCCGGTACCTATTGTTGCACAGCCACGCTCAGTACACCCCGGTACCTAGTGTTACACAGGCACGCTCAGTACACCCCGGTACCTAGTGTTGCACAACACCGCTCAGTACACTCCGGTACCTAGTGTTGCACAGCCCCGCTCAGTACCCCGGTACGTAGTGTTGCACAACACCGCTCAGTACACTCCGGTACCTAGTGTTGCACAGCCCCGCTAAGTACACCCCGGTACCTAGTGTTACACAGCCACGCTCAGTACACCCCGGTAACTAGTGTTGCACAGCCCCGCTCAGTACACCCCGGTACCTAGTGTTACACAGCTACGCTCAGTACACCCCGGTACCTAGTGTTACACAGGCACGCTCAGTACACCCCGGTACCTAGTGTTGCACAGCACCGCTCAGTACACCCCGGTACCTAGTGTTGCACAGCACCGCTCAGTACACCCCGGTAGTGTTGCACAACACCCTGCAGTATTGCTCAACAGTTCACCACAAACCTCCACCAGTAGCGTCCTCCCTTCACTCCTAACTGGTGATCCGTGTTCACCAATAGCTGCACAACTCCGGTCGTCGCTCCTCCTAGTTCATGTCGGGTGCTGCTCCCTCTCTCACCTTCATCCTCACACACCAATAACAGTTTTTCCCCTCATCCCATTTTCTATGTTTACAGTTAAACGGCGCCTTTCTCAGGCACTGTGGTAGTTCCCCCCAATTATTTTCAAATGATTTTAAATGTTTCGAGTTTCCGTGAGAATAGCTGAACCATGCAGTACCCCAGGGTACCATACAGTACCCTAGGGTACCATACAGTACCCTAGGGTACCATACAGTACCCCAGGGTACCATGCAGTACCCCAGGGTACCATGCAGTACCCCAGGGTACCATACAGTACCCCAGGGTACGATGCAGTAACCCAGGGTACCATGCAGTACCCCAAGGTCCATGCAGTACCCCAGGGTACCATACAGTACCCCCAGGGTACCATGCAGTAACCCAGGGTACATGCAGTACCCAGGGTACCATGCAGTACCGCAGGGTACCATACAGTACCCCAGGGTACCATGCAGTACCCCAGGGTACCATGCAGTACCCCAGGGTACCATGCAGTACCCCAGTGGTACCATGCAGTTCCCCAGGGTACCATGCAGTACCCCAGGGTACCATGCAGTATACCATGGTACCATGCAGTACCCCATGGTACCATGCAGTACCCCAAGGTACCATGCAGTACCCCAGGGTACCATACAGTACCCCAGGGTACCATGCAGTAACCCAGGGTACCATGCAGTACCCCAGGGTACCATGCAGTACCGCAGGGTACCATACAGTACCCCAGGGTACCATGCAGTACCCCAGGGTACCATGCAGTACCCCAGGGTACCATGCAGTACCCCAGGGTACCATGCAGTTCCCCAGGGTACCATGCAGTACCCCAGGGTACCATGCAGTATACCATGGTACCATGCAGTACCCCATGGTACCATGCAGTACCCCAGGGTACCATGAAGTACCGCAGGGTACCATGCAGTATCCCAGGGTACCATGCAGTATCCCAGGGTACAATGCAGTAACCCAGGGATTCACACACTACCCCAGGGTACCACACAGTAACCCAGGGTACAATGCAGTAACCCAGGGTACCACGCAGTATCCCAGGGTACCATACAGTATCCCAGGGTACCATACAGTAACCCAGGGTACCACGCAGTATCCCAGGGTACCATACAGTATCCCAGGGTACCATACAGTAACCCAGGGTACCATACAGTAACCCAGGGTACCACACAATACCCCAGGGTACCATACAATAACCCAGGGTACCATACAGTAACCCAGGGTACCATACAGTAACCCAGGGTACCATACAGTAACCCAGGGTACCACACAGTAACCCAGGGTACTACACAGTAACCCAGGGTACCATACAGTAACCCAGGGTACCATACAGTAACCCAGGGTACCATACAGTAACCCAGGGTACCACACAGTACCCCAGGGTACCATACAATAACCCAGGGTACCACACCCTAACCCAGGGTACCATACAGTAACCCAGGGTACCATACAGTAACCCAGGGTACCACACAGTACCCCAGGGTACCATACAATAACCCAGGGTACCACACCCTAACCCAAGGTACCATACAGTAACCCAGGGTACCACGCAGTAACCCAGGGTACCACACAGTAACCCAGGGTACCACACAGTAACCCAGGGTACCACACAGTAATCCAGGGTACCACACAGTAATCCATGGTATATCTTGAGATGATTTCGGGGTTTAGTGTCCCCGCGGCCCGGTCCTCGACCAGGCTTCCACCCCCAAGAAGCAGCCTTGACAGGTGACTAGCACCCAGGTACCCATTTTACTCCTAGGTAACAGGAGCATCAGGGTGAAAGAAACTCTGCCCATCGTTTTTCCCCGGCGCGCGAGATCGAACCCGGGACCACAGGATCCGCTCAGCCACCGGCTCCCTTAACCCAGGGTTAAGGAAGCCCTGTGGTACCCTCCCTTTAGGGTACCACAGGACACTGGAACATCATGAAGACATATTATACTGCTGGATATTTTTGACCCAGACTATTTCTGTAGACAACAGGTCACCAACAGTGATCTCTCGCCTACAACAGTGTCACCTACAACAGTGACCAGCACTGTTGGTCTTTCGTCCTGACGCGCGTCTAATGTGAAAATAACGAACCTAGTTACTAAAAAGTTTAACATGTAAAAAAATATATTTTCTGAGGTATCACTGAATGTAGATATTCTTCCTTTATATAAGTCTAGATATTCTTTCACTACATACGTAATATCCTTCTGTTAATATAAATCAGTTTTAAACACGAACTTCATCAAATTTCCATTTACTTTCTACAATTAAAAAACGATGGTTCTTATTTAGAAAAATTAACACACTTTTACAATAATTACTTAGGAAAAAAAAATCCGCAAATACACGAGTTTTTCAACAATTTCGTAAAACATTCATATCTTCTACACACGACACCAATTGTGTTTGATAGAAGGAAAAATGCCATCATGCGATTTTGATGACTTTGAAGGAAAGGTAAACAAAGAACTTATGTTACAATTTTGGCACGATTAATTTGGCATGAATGTGGATAAAACCTGTCATCTGTGCCTTACCTGGTGTAGTGGTAGCGAGGAAGAGTGCCAACAGAAGGGCATACATGATGCCAACACCAACAGTTGTTTGGCTCCACTTTTTTTTTTTTACGATCAAAGGATTTTCCGATGATGGTCACTATAAAGCACTGTCTGCCTCCCGCCACTGACCCCTCTCTCTCTGTGTTAGGTCAACCTGGCCGGGGTCAGAGAGGGGTCGTCACTGCTTAGGGGGTCAGAGAGGGGGTCGTCACTGCTTAGGGGGTCAGAGAGGGGGTCGTCACTGCTTAGGGGGTCAGAGAGGGGGTCGACACTGCTTAGGGGGTCAGAGAGGGGGTCGTCACTGCTTAGGGGGTCAGAGAGGGGGTCGTCACTGCTTAGGGGGTCAGAGAGGGGGGGTCGTCACTGCTTAGGGGGTCAGAGAGGGGGTCGTCACTGCTTAGGGGGTCAGAGAGGGGGTCGTCACTGCTTAGGGGATCAGAGAGGGGGTCGTCACTGCTTAGGGGGTCAGAGAGGGGGTCGACACTGCTTAGGGGGTCAGAGAGGGGGTCCAGGCGGTCGGGGTTTTTACTATTTAAGGTCAGACTCGGAGTCCTTACTGGCTAGCCACTTTCAACAGGACTTGGTTACACCAGGACTGACCATCCACTCGCCGCACCACCTTAAGTAGGAGAAATTTCCTAAGATCCAAACGTTCAGTTTTGATATCTAATTAAAGGTCAATATCTCTTGCTCTCAAGGGTTTCTGTAGAGTTGATCAATTGTTTCAGAGATGAATATTACTCACGAGTAAACAAGTCAATTCTTGACTACGTAACTACAACAGTCTGTTTACTGAATACAATAGACAAATACAACACCAGGTAATAAGCTGAGAATGATTATCATCAGTGCTTGGATGCTAAATCACGTTAATTAATTATTCTATTTAACACTTGATCATTACTTTACTAAATTGGTTTTCTCCCTATTAGTAAAATAAAACTTTAAATTGTCGTCATAAGTTTCTGAGGTTAGGCTGTATCTCATCCTCATTGTTATCAGCGAGTCAATACCCCGCGAGCGTGAGGGGGAAGGAAGGCGTTGACGTTTATTAACTATCAGTAATGGTCGTATCACCAGAAGCTGTTGGGCTCAGCTGGTCCAGGTACGGAGCGGAGCGCTGTACACCCTCCCACCACGACGGCTGCAGCCACACTGACTCGTGCCTCCACCACACCGCTCCACCTCTCCACCTCACACCACCACAACTCATCCTATAAATTCATCATTAAATCCGCCTCTGAGAATTTCCTTTACTCGGACAAACACAAAAATACAGTTATATTTCTACCGAATTCTCTTACGTTTAGGCACCTGGGAATACAGCGGCTCTCGTTAGTGATATAGAATTACTCCACGACCATAGACGAAGGGACAGCCAGCACAAACTGCCCAACTCCAGGCAAAACTATCAATATTGTTAGCATTTTTGAGCAATATTCCCACACGCAGGTTTCATGCAGACGAAGCGACAGCAATATTGCTAAATGACACGACGGAGCTAACCACAGCGCCTCGCCCAGCCACCAGTGTTCACCGCCACGTTATATTGGCAGGTGATAGTTAGTTTAGTGGCCGGATCATTTTATATATTCGTCAGACTTTCTGAACTGTCCTTAATACGAGACCTCGACGCGAAATAAAATAATATTACGCATGTGCGTTGCTGAGCCACAACAACCTTCCATGTCCCCCAGTTCTCCCCACCATTCCCCCTTCACCCGTCTCCTCGGCCTCCCCACCATTCCCCACTCCACCTTCCCCTCTTCCTTCCCACCATGACCCACTCCCCTGTCCCTTTGTCTTCCCCACCATTACCCCCTCCCTTTTCCCTTCGTTCTTCCCACCATCTCTCACTTCCGTCCCCTCGTCCTCCCCACCATCTCTCACTTCCGTCCCCTCGTCCTCCCCACCATTCCCCACTCCCTCGTCCGATGCCTTCCCGAATGGTCTGATGTTCCCATCAGAAAATTGGGAACATCAAGTGATCTGATGTTCCCATCGCTGAAATATAAGAAAAACAGTTAAAAATGAATAGAAAATATTAAAAAAAAAACTATACTCACGAAATGAACGTTATGGTAAACAACACTGCTTAATTCCAACACAATTCACACAAAATAATTAAATCAAAAAGAAAATAAATCAAAATCTATGAAAATAAAATTGATCAATACTATCGGAAACATTAAAATGGAATTCGTGACATATTTAGTATAGCGTGCATGTTGCTATTATGTGCAACAGATGGCGCTGTTTTTAAAAAACGCATGTCGTTACCTGTCACAAGGGTGGCATCTATACAGTAGGTACATAAAATGACGCGCCTATTCGAATGCAACGTTGTGTCAAATTTTCAAAGCAATTGGCAAAGAGGTTTCGAAGATTTCCCTCATATGAAAAACACGTGGAAAACATTTTTTTTTCAGAAAAAGTATATATATTTATATATATATATATATATATATATATATATATATATATATATATATATATATAATATATATATATATTATATATAATATATATATATATATATATATATATATATATATATATATATATATATATATATATATATATATATATAATATATATATATATTATATATAATATATATATATATATATATATATATATATATATATATATATATATATATATATATATATATATATATATATATATATATATATGTCGTACCTAGTAGCCAGAACGCACTTCTCAGCCTACTATGCAAGGCCCGATTTGCCTAATAAGCAAAGTTTTCCTGAATTAATATATTTTCTCTAATTTTTTTCTTATGAAAAGATAAAGCAACACATTTCGTTATGTATGAAGTCAATTTTATTTTATTGGAGTTAAAATTAAAGTAGATATATGACCGAACCTAACCAACCTTACCTAACCTAACCTAACCTAACCTATCTTTATAGGTTAGGTTAGGTTAGGTAGCCCAAAAAGTTAGGTTAGGTTAGGTTAGGTAGGTTAGGTAGTCGAAAAAACATTAATTCATGAAAACATGGCTTATTAGGCAAATCGGGCCTTGCATAGTAGGCTGAGAAGTGCGTTCTGGCTACTAGGTACGACATATATATATATATATATATATATATATATATATATATATATATATATATATATATATATATATATATATATATATATATATATTGTGACGGTAACGCGTTGGTGTTCGGCTGTTCAAAGCTAGGGGTATGGCCTCGTCACATAGTATTAAAAAAAAATAGAAAATCTGGAACTTCGTCTGTGGTAAGGTAAGGAGAAGACACACAAAACACAAGTAAATTTTAACAATGAAATTTTAATTACGTTAAATAAACAAACATGAATAAAATGGACAAACAAATTCGTATAATAAAATCAATCAAAATAATAAGAATAATTAAATGACACAATGAAAAGTTACGTTAAGACAAGTGAGCAAAATAACAAGAAGTGCAATAGACAAATAAATGAAAGGTGCTGGAATATTGGCTTTAAGCTATCACCTCTCTCAGTACACGTACGCCAAAGCTTATGTCTAGCAGGGAGAAATGTTAACTGTGTGAAAGCACGGATTATTCTGAGGACTGAGGTCGTGGCGGCCCCAGACATCAAGTAGTATGGGGGGGTGGAGTGCAGTTGCAGCCCGACCGGCGACCAATCAGAGGAGCCGGCAGCAAGACGGGTAGTTTGGCGGTTTGAGTCTGAGCAGGTGTTCCTGGCTGCATACGTTTTGCGCTCTGGCAAACCTTGGAGATGTTGTTGTCGTTGTTGGACATTTCTTCCATAGTAGTTTTATATAGTTGTATCGACGTAATTGTGGAGGGAAGAGCAGGCTCAATCTCTTGAAGGAGATTATTGTCACAACTCTCCCCCGAAGCCTGCGGTTCTGGAAGAAGTACGTCGTTATGTGGTGGAGTAATGGATGGAGTCGCTTCTACTTCATAAACTCTGGAGAGGGCATCGGCTATGGTGTTGTCAGAACCCTTGATATAGCGGATCTCCAGGTTGAAATCTTGTAAATACAGAGCCCATCGTAGAAGACGCTGGTTGGTGAATTGGGCTTGATGTAGGAAGCGGAGAGGGTTGTGGTCTGAGAAGATGGTGGTAGACCTGGCGCCTTGTAGGTACGGAGCGAAGTGTTGGAGGTTCAGGACGATGAATAGTAGCTCCTTTTCAATAGTGCTGTAGTTCCTCTGGTGTGGTTTCAGTTTGTAGCTGTAGTAGCTGACAGGTAGAACCTCCTCGCCTCGTTGTTGCATCAGGACACCACCAACGCCGGTACCACTGGCGTCGACATGAAGGACGAAAGGCTTGGTGATATCTGGAGAGGCGAGAATGGGGTTAGAACAGAGGAGGAATTTGAGTTGTTCGAAAGCAACGGTTTGCTGCATGGTCCAATTATACCGTTGCTTGGACTGGTTAATAGAATTAGAGGTGTGGCGACTGTACTGAAATTCCTCACAAACCTACGGTAGTAGGAGGCAAGACCAAGGAAGCGCAGGAGCTGCTTCCTGGTGGTAGGCTGTGGATACTGTTGGATGGCTTGAGTGTGTGAGTCTAACGGAGCTATGCTGCCACTCCCAATAACATGACCCAGATAACGCACTTTACCTTTCGCGAAAGTGGACTTGCCCAGGTTGATGGTGAGGCCGGCTGTCAGGAGCTTGGAGAACAGACGTCGCAGCTGGAGCAGATGTTCACTCCAGGTGTTGGAGGCTACGACGATATCGTCCAGGTAGGCGTATGTGTTATCCAAGCCCTGGATGACACGGTTGACAGCTCTCTGAAAGGTGGCCGGGGCATTACATAGTCCGAAAGGAAGGCGTTCATATCTGAAAAGTCCAAAAGGAGTGATGAAGGCAGATATCTCTTTAGCTCGCTTCGTTAGACACACTTGATAGTACCCCTTAAGCAAGTCCACTTGGGACAAGTACTGGGCACTACCAATGGCATCAAGGATGTCATCTATCCTTGGCAAGGGGTAAGCATCCTTAACAGTTACATTGTTCAGTTTACGATAGTCGGTACATAACCGCACCTTACCTTGGGGTTTGGGCACCAAGATACAAGGCGAGGCCCAGAGGGACTCACAAGGTGTAGCCAGTCCATGATCCAAGAGGTACTGCACCTCAGCACGCATGACTTCCTTCTTGCTCGGGCTGATTCGGTAGAAGGGTTGACGAATCGGCCGGGTGTCGGGGAGCAGTTGGATGTCGTGCTGGGTAACATTACACTCTTGGGGGTCATCTCGGAACAACTCTTTATGTTCTCTGAAGATCTTGACGAGAGGTGCACTATGATTATCCTGAAAGTATTTGGGAAGATCATTAAGGATTTCGGAATTAGAAAGCGCTGACTCCTTGTCAGTGCTTTCGGGAGGAGAAGCTGGGAAGGTCTCACTGTGGATGTAGGGTTCTGTGAAGGTGGAATAGTTAATTAGGACAGTGGGAGGAGTACCATTATATTGCTTCAGGAGGTTGACGTGGCACAGCTGGGTCTTCCGCCGCCTATCTGGAGTCTCTATTACGTAGTTGTTGTTATTCCTGCACTCTTTGACGCGGTAGGGTCCTGAAAACCTGTTTTGGAAAGGTGAACCTGGGATAGGGAAATATGCAAGGACGAAGTCTCCCGGCTTGAATTTTCTTACTTTGCTGGTCTGGTCGTAATGAGTCTTCATTCTCTCCTGGGCTTTCAATAGATTATCATGGGCAAAACGGTGGACTCTCTCTAGAATGTGTTGAAGGTTTTGAAGAAACTGGGGCACATTCTGATGCTCACTGAAGGTGGCATCTCGGAGAGAGTCTTTGAAAGCCTTAAGGGGAGTACGGCACTTACGGCCGTAGAGCATCTCATAAGGGGATACTCCTAGGGACTCATTGGGGAGACTTCTGAAAATACACATTATAAGGTCAATCTGCTTATCCCAATCCTTAGAGGTTTCACTACAAAACTTTTTCAAGAGTGCTTTGATGGTCTGATGACTACGTTCAAGAGAACCCTGTGAAGCAGGATGATAGGGGCTGGACAATACCTGTTTGATGTTGAACTCCTCCAGTGTCCTTTTGAAGAGATCACTGGTGAAGTTGGTACCACAGTCGCTCTGAATCTCCCTGGGAAATCCGTATTGAGTGAAGATCTTCAATAGATGTTTTATAACCGTAGCAGCCGTGATGTTCTTCACTGGAACTGCTATGGGAAATCTGGTGGTAGGACACAGGATGGTTAGGATGTAGGCGTTACCTGAACTGGTCCGAGGTAAAGGACCAACACAGTCTATTATGAGTCTGTGGAAAGGTTCCGCAGGCACCTGTATGGGAATCAGTGGCGCTCTGGGAATGGAGATGTTCGGTTTGCCTGCCATCTGACATGTATGACACCGTTTTACGTACTGTTTGACGTTATTTACCATACCTGGCCAGTAGTAGTCTTGACGAATTCCATGGTAAGTCTTGTTGAAGCCGTAGTGGGAGAGCGCTCCGTGGGCCAGGTGTAGAATAGTGGGCCGCAGGCTGGTGGGAATCACAAGTTGTTCGATGTTGGCCCAACCGTCCTCCTCCTTCAGTTTACTGGGTCTATATCTGCGGTAGAGCAAGTCGTTCTCTAGGAAGAACCCAGGAATACTGTCGGGTTGAGTCTCAGCCTGGAAAAACAATGGTGTTAAAGTAAGATCTTCCCTCTGCAACTTACGGAACTCCAACTTGGTCAGATGCGGGGGTAGTTTCTGAAGGTCTTGAGGGACAGCGGTAGCAGTAGAGTCAGCTGGCTGTGGACGTGCGGCTTGTGCACAGGTGGTCACGAGAACCGGAGGAGAAACTTCATCACTCTCTTGAACCTCTGCTGGAACATACTCTAGAATAGGGTTACTTGGCACAGAGTTACACACCTGGGGTTTGTCCATGACGATCAGGTTGGTCGGTTGCAGGTCTTCTGCCAAGTCGTTTCCTAGGAGAAGTTGCACTCCAGGCATGGGAAAAGGCTTTTCCCTGACGGCGACTTGGACTTCCCCGTTCACGTAGGGACAATCCAGGTGGACTCTGGCGAGAGGGTATGGAGTGGTAGCAGTGAGGTCAGTGATGAAGACAGTTTCTCCGGTGTAGGTGATGTTGGGCACAGCCGACTTCAAGATGATCGATTGAAGAGCCGCTGTGTCCCTCAAGATCTTCAATTTGAAACGTCCCTCCGGATTTGAACCGTTGGCAGAGACAGTTCCAGTATACAGGTGGTTACTGAAAGAGAAAGATCATTAACATTAACACCAACATTCATCACAGGCTTACCGGACTTAGGAGGAGTTGGTTTGGGTTTTTGTTGGTCAGTGGTTCCCTTGTATTGAGACTTACCACACTTGTCTATGGTATGTCCATAGAGTCTACAATACTTGCAGTACAGTTGTGAACCAGCTTGATCGGGGCTCACTTTCTCGTAACTGTACCACGACTTCTTACTGGAGGATGGTTCGGGTGTCAGCCGGTGGATGAGGCTGTAAGTGTCAGCCGACTTAGCACACTTCAGGTAGTCGGTTTCTTCTTTATCTGCTAAGTAGAGGCGGACAGGAGGCGGCACACGTCTCAAGAATTCTTCAACAAGCATCAGGTTGACGAGTTCTGTAAAAGTAGAGACATGTGCTGCTTCCAGCCATTTCATGAAATATCTCCGTTTCGTGTTAGCAAACTCAAGGAAGGTAGTGGTACTTGCCTTCAGGTGGTCACGGAATTTCCTTCTATAACTTTCAGTAGAGAGGAGGTAGGCGTCCAACACTGCTTGTTTCAGAGTCGGGTAGTCATTCTCAGACGCCAGAGTACTGAGTGTGACTGCAGCTCTACCTGTAAGATGGACTCTGAGAAGTGTGGCCCATTGGTCGACAGGCCAACTGAGTTGATTAGCAAGGGTTTCAAAGGTGGTAAAGAACACATCAACTTCTGCTTCTACAAAGGATGGCATTAACTTACTTGCATGTGATATATTAAAACTGACGGGAAGATTGGCAGTAGCTTGTTGGCGTTGAGTGAAGTGTGAAGTTTCCAAGGCGATTTCTCGTTGACGATACTCTAGAGCCACAGTCGCTTGTTGCTTGTCATGTTCGCGTTGCATCTCCAACTCGCGTTGTTTGGTTTCAAGCTGTACGCGTTCCCGCTCCTGGAGTGTTTCAAGCTGTACTCGTTCACGTTCACGGAGTAATGCGACCTCACGTTCGTGGAGGGCGAGTCCACGTTCGTGTTCTTCTCTCCTCAAGGCAGCTTCGCGTTCTTGTTCGTCTCTCCTCAAGGCAGCTTCGCGTTCTTGTTCGTCCCTTCTTATGGCAGCTGCTTCTCTTTGCTGCTCACGTTCAATCTTGGCCAGCTCTAGTTTGAGTTTCATCGTTGCCAAGTCAGTTTTATCTGCAATATAGTAAGTTTCATGAGTTTCAGAGTCTATCTTACCTTGCTCTAAATAGTAATCCAGCAACAGGTTGTATAGGTCATTTTTGTTGGCTTGGTAGGGAACTTCTAGTTGATACTCATGTGCAAGAGTTTGTAATTCAGTCCTCTTGGCACGACTTAAAGTCCCTATTTCACCTGCTGGATTTGCACGGAAAGCTTGGAGACGAAACATGGTGAAATTAGCAAATAAAGGTACACGAATATTCAATAGTGAATGTCAGAAACAGGACAACGTGGCAACTGGTACCTATCCTGTGAGATCTTTAACAATTAAAGTTAAGTAAAAGATGTTAAATGATTAAATTAAATCAAGGGCGCAGGAAATCTTGTACCCGGTACTCATGTAAGAGGATAAGGGCAAGAAATCCTACTAACAAATGAAACAGAGTTTCGAAAACAAATGAAACATTAAATTGCCTCAAAAGTAAAATTGGTAGTCCAAGGATGTAGGCATACCTTGCCAAGTCTCTATAGGACATAAAGCAAGTTTTTCCTACTGAATTTAATATGATACTTACAGAATTAGCGAACTTTTGTGCTCTGAAAAAGTAAGCTAATTCCCTACCGTTGTATGTATCATCATCTCTGACTGACGTGTAGGGGTGCGAGGTGTCAACTGGTGACGAGAACTGCTGCTGAGGTCCCAATTCAGCAACTAAAGTTCGAGCTAGAGGAACTATGGCCCTCTTTGTCCTCCTACAGTCAGATTGCAGAAGATTGGGTACTCTTGACCCGGGGCAGACCACAGTACCAGGGTACCAATATGATGATCTGTCAAAAATGAGAAATATCCAAGGGACAAAGATGGTAAACACGAGTAATAACACGGAGGGAGAGATGACCAATTAAGAGTATGACTGAGGCCTACAGTCACCACGTAATCCAAAGTTGTCTCACCTTCACCATATGTTACTCTCGTAATGCACAATACACCGCACCTTATAAAAAATGAAATTGAATATGAAAAATAGTAAAAGCTACATTAACAAAGTTAAATACGCTTACCATAAATTACCACTTGGCACCAGTACCTGAGTGAAGCATCCCGGACAGGCCCCCATATAATATGTGACGGTAACGCGTTGGTGTTCGGCTGTTCAAAGCTAGGGGTATGGCCTCGTCACATAGTATTAAAAAAAAATAGAAAATCTGGAACTTCGTCTGTGGTAAGGTAAGGAGAAGACACACAAAACACAAGTAAATTTTAACAATGAAATTTTAATTACGTTAAATAAACAAACATGAATAAAATGGACAAACAAATTCGTATAATAAAATCAATCAAAATAATAAGAATAATTAAATGACACAATGAAAAGTTACGTTAAGACAAGTGAGCAAAATAACAAGTGCAATAGACAAATAAATGAAAGGTGCTGGAATATTGGCTTTAAGCTATCACCTCTCTCAGTACACGTATGCCAAAGCTTACGTCTAGCAGGGAGAAATGTTAACTGTGTGAAAGCACGGAATATTCTGAGGACTGAGGTCGTGGCGGCCCCAGACATCAAGTAGTATGGGGGGGTGGAGTGCAGTTGCAGCCCGACCGGCGACCAATCAGAGGAGCTGGCAGCAAGACGGGTAGTTTGGCGGTTTGAGTCTGAGCAGGTGTTCCTGGCTGCATACGTTTTGCGCTCTGGCAAACCTTGGAGATGTTGTTGTCGTTGTTGGACATTTCTTCCATAGTAGTTTTATATAGTTGTATCGACGTAATTGTGGAGGGAAGAGCAGGCTCAATCTCTTGAAGGAGATTATTGTCACAATATATATATATATATATATATATATATATATATATATATATATATATATATATATATATATATATATATATATATATATATATATATATGTTGTACCTAGTAGCCAGAACGTCGTACTCGGCCTGCTATGCAAGGCCCGATTTGTCTAATAAGCCAAATTTTCCTGAATTAATATGTTTTCTCAAATTTTTTTCTTGTGAAATGATAAAGCTATCCATTTCATTATGTATGAGGTCAATTTTTTTTATTGGAGGTAAAATTAACGTAGATATATGAACGAACCTAACCAACCCTACCTAACCTAACCTAACCTATCTCTATAGGTTAGGTTAGGTTAGGTAGCCGAAAAAGTTAGGTTAGGTTAGGATAGGTAGGTTAGGTAGTCAAAAAACAATTAATTCATGAAAACTTGGCTTATTAGGCAAATCGGGCCTTGCATAATAGGCTGAGAAGTGCGTTCTGGCTATTAGGTACGACATATATATATATATATATATATATATATATATATATATATATATATATATATATATATATATATATATATATATATATATATACATATATATATATATATATATATATATATATATATATATATATATATGTATTTAAAAACCTGCTCGGATGCGAATGGAACGTTGTTCCATTCGCATCCGAGCGAATGGAACAACGAATTGAACAACGAACAGCGAATGGAATTAAAATATTAAAATAATAATATATACATACAATAATATCAAATAATAATTGTATGCATGTTAGGGAGTGGACCACACACGACCATGACATATGCTTAGTAAGGAGGAAAATGGTGGGGAGGACTATATATATATATATATATATATATATACATACTAGCAGTACCCGGCCACGCGTTGCTGTGGCTCAGCAACACGTGCGTTGCTGAGCCACAACAACCTTCCCTGTCTCCCAGTCCTCCCCACCATTTTCCCCTCACCCGTCTCCTCGGCCTCCCAACCTTTCCCCACTCCCCCGTCCCTTTGTCCTCCCTACCATTCTCCTTTCCCCCATCCCCTCGTCCCCATCATCCCAAACTCCCCCGTCCTCTCTTCCTTCCCCACCATTTCCCCCTCCCTTGTCCCTTCGTCCTCCCCACCATCTCTCATTTCCGTCCCCTCGTCATCCCCACCATGCCCCACTCCCCTCGTCCGAAGCCTTCCCAAATGGTCTGATGTTCCCTTCAGAAAATTGGGAACATCAAGTGATCTGATGTTCCCATAACTGAAATATAAGAAAAACAGTTAAAAATGAAATGAAAATATGAAAAAATATAAAAGAAACTATTCTCACGAAATGAACGGTCTGGTAAACAACACAGCTGAATTCCAACGCAATATATATATATATAGGTAGGTATATAAAAAGATGCGCCTATTCGAATGCAACGTTGTGTCAAAATTTCAAACCAATTGGTGAAGAACTTTCGGAGATTACAGAGTGTGTTTTTCTTACGTCCAACAGATGGCGCTGTTTTTAAAAAAAATGCATGTTTTTTCCTATCACAGGTGAGGCATGTATATAGTATATATATAAAAAGACACGCCTATTCGAATGCAACGTTGTGTCAAAATTTCAAAGCAATCGGTAAAAAGGTTTAGAAGATTTCCCTTACATGAAAAACACAGTTTTTCAGAAAAGCATGTCTTTTTTTACCGTCACAGACGTGACATCTATAGAGAATGTATTTAAAAACCTGCTCGGATGCGAATGGAACGTTGTTCCATTCGCATCCGAGCGAATGGAACAACGAATTGAACAACGAACAGCGAATGGAATTAAAATATTAAAATAATAATATATACATACAATAATATCAAATAATAATTGTATGCATGTTAGGGAGTGGACCACACACGACCATGACATATGCTTAGTAAGGAGGAACAAGACAGGAAATACAGGATATGACTCATGGTGATTGTTAGTGAATAACAGCCAACAGTGAATAATTGTGCAGCTTTACCGCCCAGTGGTGACTTGACACTGTCATGCACTGAAGGTTGATTGTGGCTACGACACAACCCAACACTGTTGAATACGACACAACCCAACACTGTTGGCTACGACACAACCCAACACTGTTGGCTACGACACAACCCAACACTGTTGGCTACGACACAACCCAACACTGTTGGCTACGACACAACCCAACACTGTTGGCTACGACACAACCCTACACTGTTGGCTACGACACAACCCTACACTGTTGGCTACGACACAACCCAACACTGTTGGCTACGACACAACCCAACAATGTTGGCTACGACACAACCCAACACTGTTGGCTACGACACAACCCAACACTGTTGGCTACGACACAACCCAACACTGTTGGCTACGACACAACCCAACACTGTTGGCTACGACACAACCCAACACTGTTGGCTACGACACAACCCAACACTGTTGGCTACGACACAACCCAACACTGTTGGCTACGACACAACCCAACACTGTTGGCTACGACACAACCCAACACTGTTGGCTACGACACAACCCTACACTGTTGGCTACGACACAACCCTACACTGTTGGCTACGACACAACCCAACACTGTTGGCTACGACACAACCCAACAATGTTGGCTACGACACAACCCAACACTGTTGGCTACGACACAACCCAACACTGTTGGCTACGACACAACCCAACACTGTTGGCTACGACACAACCCAACACTGTTGGCTACGACACAACCCAACACTGTTGGCTACGACACAACCCTACACTGTTGGCTACAACACAACCCAACACTGTTGGCTACGACACAACCCAACACTGTTGGCTACGACAGATACCAACACTGTTGACTACGACACAACCCAACACTGTTGACTACGACACAACCCAACACTGTTGACTACGATACAACCGAACACTGTTGGCTACGACACAACCCAACACTGTTGGCAACGACAGATACCAACACTATTGACTAAATCTGTTTGACTGTTGATATTGATAAAAATGAGTTTCCTGTTGGTTTATTTGTGGACCTGCGTAAGGCTTTTGACACTGTCAACCACCTAAACCTTCTTCTTAAATTACATCATTATGGAGTCAGAGGACACTTCCTACAATACCTCAAATCTTACCTTACTGACAGGCTCCAGTATGTTTCTGTGAATAATTCAATTTCTCCCACGCTACCCATCAACATCGGTGTTCCTTAGGGCAGCATACTTGGCCCTCTCCTCTTTCTCATCTACATTAATGACCTTCCAAATGCCTCCCAACACCTCAAACCAATTCTATTTGCTGACGACACAACCTTCATGTACTCCAGTCCTGACCCCCTTGCTCTAAATGCCACAGTAAATACTGAGCTAAATAAAGTCCATCTTTGGCTAACTGCCAACAAACTCTCCCTTAACATTGACAAAACTTTCTATATTCTGTTTGGCAATAAATCCTCTAATCAAATAAATCTCAGAATAAACAGTACCCAAATTTGAAACAAAATAGATGGCATATTCCTTGCCGTTCACATTGACGAGAAGCTGAATTTCCAGGGACATATTTTAATATATCAAAAAAAGTTTCAAAAACTGTTGGCATTCTTTCTAAGATCAGATATTATGTACCCCGCCCTGCCCTGGTGACGCTCTATTACTCCCTCATCTATCCATATCTCAACTATGGTATTTGTGCTTGGGGTTCTACTTCCCAAAATCATTTATGTCCTCTAATTACTCAACACAAAGCTGCTATTAGGACAATATCCAACTCTGGCCCCAGACATCACTCGGTACCCCTACTCAAATCTCTGAATATGTTGGACATTAAGTCACTACACATTCTCTCATGTGTATTATACATATATAAAACGCTGAACTGTAATGCCAATCCTGACCTCAAAAGCTTCATTGAAGGTTGTAACGGAACCCATGAGCACCACACCAGAAGCAAATACAGTTTTGATATTCCAAGAGTACGACTTAATCAAACTAGAAATGCTCTACAAATCAAGGGACCCAGAATGTGGAATGACCTTCCCAATCATGTTAAAGACTGTACTTCTCTCCACCAATTTAAGATAAAAACGAAGCACTACCTAATAAATTCCCTGTAACCTACCTTACCCCTCTACTGTCAACCCATGTCTGTTTTTCTTAAACAACGCTGTTTGTCGACCTAATTGTATTTGTGCTGCTTTTTCAAACATGTTCCCCCCTTTCTTATTTTTATTTTTATTTGTTCTCAACACATTTTACACTTTAAACTCAATTAGTTTTAGGTTTTAGTCATTAAAGTTTTTTCTGCCCGAAACGCATTGCGTAATAGTGGCTTTAGGCACTGTATGTACTAGCTCTATCTATAAATCTATCAATTTTTGTAAATATCTCTTGTATGTATGTACCTTACCTGAATAAACATTTATTTATTTATTTATTTACTACAACGCAACGCAACACTGTTGGCTACGCCACAACCCAACACTGTTGGCTACGACACAACCCAACACTGTTGGCTACGCCACAACCCAACACTGTTGGCTACGCCACAACCCAACACTGTTGGCTACGACACAACCCAACACTGTTGGCTACGACACAACCCAACACTGTTGGCTACGACACATACCAACACTGTTGGCTACGACACAACCCTACACTGTTGACTACGACACAACCCAACACTGCTGGCTACGACACAACCCTACACTGTTGGCTACGACACAACCCTACACTGTTGACTACGACACAACCCAACACTGTTGGCTACAACACATACCAACACTGTTGACTACGACACAACCCTAGACTGTTGGCTACGGCACATAGCAACACTGTTGACTACGACACATACCAACACTGTTGACTACGACACAACCCAACACTGTTGGCTACAACACATACCAACACTGTTGGCTACAACACATACCAACACTGTTGACTACGACACATACCAACACTGTTGGCTACAACACATACCAACACTGTTGGCTACAACACATACCAACACTGTTGGCTACAACACATACCAACACTGTTGAATACGACACAACCCAACACTGTTGGCTACAACACATACCAACACTGTTGACTACGACACATACCAACACTGTTGGCTACGACACAACCCTACACTGTTGGCTACGACACAACCCAACACTGTTGACTACGACACAACCCAACACTGCTCACTACGACACAACCCAACACTGTTGGCTATGCCACAACCCAACACTGTTGGCTACGACACAACCCAACACTGTTGACTACGACACAACCCAACACTGCTGACTACGACACAACCCTACACTGTTGGCTACGACACAACTCAACACTGTTGACTACGACACAACACTACACTGTTGGCTACGACACAACCCAACACTGTTGACTACGACACAACCCAACACTGTTGGCTACGACACAACCCAACACTGTTGGCTACGACACAACCCAACACTGTTGGCTACGACACAACCTAACACTGTTGGCTACGACACAACCCAACACTGTTGACTACGACACAACCAAACACTGTTGGCTACGACACAACCCAACACTGTTGGCTACGACACAACCCAACACTGTTGGCTACGACACAACCCTACACTGTTGGCTACGACACAACCCAACACTGTTTACTACGACACAACCAAACACTGTTGGCTACGACACAACCCAACACTGTTGGCTACGACACAACCCAACACTGTTGACTACGACACAACCCAACACTGTTGGCTACGACACAACCCAACACTGTTGGCTACGACACAACCCAACACTGTTGGCTACGACACAACCCAACACTGTTGGCTACGACACAACCCAACACTTTTGGCTACGACACAACCCAACACTGTTGGCTACGACACAACCCAACACTGTTGGCTACGACACAACCCAACACTGTTGGCTACGACACAACCCAACACTGTTGGCTACGGCACATAGCAACACTGTTGGCTACGACACATACCAACACTGTTGGCTACGACACAACCCAACACTGTTGACTACGATACAACCCAACACTGTTGGCTACGACACAACCCAACACTGTTGACTACGACACAACCCAACACTGTTGGCTACGACACAACCCAACACTGTTGACTACGACACATCCCAACACTGTTGGCTACGACACAACCCATCACTGTTGGCTACGACACAACCCAACACTGTTGGCTACGACACAACCCAACACTGTTGGCTACGACACAACCCAACACTGTTGGCTACGACACAACCCAACAATGTTGGCTACGACACAACCCAACACTGTTGGCTACGACACAACCCTACACTGTTGACTACGACACAACCCAACACTGTTGGCTACAACACATACCAACACTGTTGACTACGACACAACCCTAGACTGTTGGCTACGGCACATAGCAACACTGTTGACTACGACACATACCAACACTGTTGGCTACAACACATACCAACACTGTTGACTACGACACAACCAAACACCGTTGGCTACAACACAACCCAACACTGTTGGCTACGACACAACCCAACACTGTTGGCTACAACACAACCCAACACTGTTGGCTACCACACAACCCAACACTGTTGGCTACGACACAACCCAACACTGTTGACTACGACACATACCAACACTGTTGAATACGACACAACCCTACACTGTTGGCTACGACACAATCCAACACTGTTGGCTACAACACAACCCAACACTGTTGGCTACGACACAACCCTAGACTGTTGGCTACGACACATAGCCAACACTGTTGACTACGACACATACCCAACACTGTTGACTACGACACAACCCTACACTGTTGGCTACGACACAACCCAACACTGTTGACTACGACACAACCCAACACTGCTGACTACGACACAACCCAACACTGTTGGACTACTGCCACAACCCAACACTGTTGGCTACGACACAACCCAACACTGTTGACTACGACACAACCCACACTGTTGCTACGACACAACCCAACACTGTTGGCTACGACACAACCCAACACTGTTGGCTACGACACAACCCAACACTGTTGGCTACGACACAACCCAACACTGTTGGCTACGACACAACCCAACACTGTTGGCTACGACACAACCCAACACTGTTGGCTACGACACAACCCAACACTGTTGGCTACGACACAACCCAACACTGTTGGCTACGACACAACCCAACACTGTTGGCTACGACACAACCCAACACTGTTGGCTACGACACAACCCAACACTGTTGGCTACGACACAACCCAACACTGTTGGCTACGACACAACCCTACACTGTTGGCTACGACACAACCCAACACTGTTGGCTACGACACAACCCAACACTGTTGGCTACGACACAACCCAACACTGTTGGCTACGACACAACCCAACACTGTTGGCTACGACACAACCCAACACTGTTGGCTACGACACAACCCAACACTGTTGGCTACGACACAACCCAACACTGTTGGCTACGACACAACCCAACACTGTTGGCTACGACACAACCCAACACTGTTGGCTACGACACAACCCAACACTGTTGGCTACGACACAACCCAACACTGTTGGCTACGACACAACCCAACACTGTTGGCTACGACACAACCCAACACTGTTGGCTAACACAAAAACGGTACGACACAACCCAACACTGTTGGCTACGACACAACCCAACACTGTTGGCTACGACACAACCCAACACTGTTGGCTACGACACAACCCAACACTGTTGGCTACGACACAACCCAACACTGTTGGCTACGACACAACCCAACACTGTTGGCTACGAACACAACACTGTTGGCTACGACACAACCCAACACTGTTGGCTACGACACAACCCAACACTGTTGACTACGACACAACCCAACACTTTTGGCTACGACACAACCCATCACTGTTGGCTACGACACTACCCAACACTGTTGGCTACGACACAACCCAACACTGTTGGCTACGACACAACCCAACACTGTTGGCTACGACACAACCCAACACTGTTGGCTACGACACAACCCAACACTGTTGGCTACGACACAACCCAACACTGTTGGCTACGACTCAACCCCAACACTGTTGGCTACGACACAACCCAACACTGTTGGCTACGACACAACCCAACACTGTTGGCTACGACACAACCCAACACTGTTGGCTACGACACAACCCAACACTTTGGCTACGACACAACCCAACACTGTTGGCTACGACACAACCCAACACTGTTGGCTACGACACAACCCAACACTGTTGGCTACGACACAACCCAACAATGTTGGCTACGAGACAACCCAACACTGTTGGCTACGACACAACCCAACACTGTTGGCTACGACACAACCCAACACTGTTGGCTACGACACAACCCAACACTGTTGGCTACGACACAACCCAACACTGTTGGCTACGACACAACCCAACACTGTTGGCTACGACACAACCCTACACTGTTGACTACGACACAACCCAACACTGTTGGCTACAACACATACCAACACTGTTGACTACGACACAACCCTAGACTGTTGGCTACGGCACATAGCAACACTGTTGACTACGACACATACCAACACTGTTGGCTACAACACATACCAACACTGTTGACTACGACACAACCAAACACAGTTGGCTACAACACAACCCAACACGGTTGGCTAGGACACAACCCAACACTGTTGGCTACAACACAACCCAACACTGTTGGCTACCACACAACCCTAGACTGTTGGCTACGACACAACCCAACACTGTTGACTACGACACATACCAACACTATTGAATACGACACAACCCTACACTGTTGGCTACGACACAACCCAACACTGTTGGCTACAACACAACCCAACACTGTTGGCTACGACACAACCCTAGACTGTTGGCTACGGCACATAGCAACACTGTTGACTACGACACATACCAACACTGTTGAATACGACACAACCCTACACTGTTGGCTACGACACAACCCAACACTGTTGACTACGACACAACCCAACACTGCTGACTACGACACAACCCAACACTGTTGGCTATGCCACAACCCAACACTGTTGGCTACGACACAACCCTACACTGTTGACTACGACACAACCCAACACTGCTGACTACGACACAACCCAACACTGTTGGCTCCGACACAACCCAACACTGTTGACTACGACACAACCCAACACTGTTGACTACGACACAACCCTAGACTGTTGGCTACGGCACATAGCAACACTGTTGACTACGACACATACCAAACACTGTTGACTACGACACAACCCAACACTGTTGGCTACGACACAACCCAACACTGTTGGCTACGACACAACCCAACACTGTTGACTACGACACAACCCAACACTGTTGTCTACGACACAACCCAACACTGTTGGCTACAACACATACCAACACTGTTGGCTACGGCACATAGCAACACTGTTGGCTACGACACAACCCAACACTGTTAGCTACGTCACAACCCAACACTGTTGATTACGACACAACCCAACACTGTTGACTACGACACAACCCAACACTGTTGACTACGACACAACCCAACACTGTTGGCTACGACACAACCCAACACTGTTGACTACGACACAACCCAACACTGTTGGCTACGACACAACCCAACACTGTTGGCTACGACACAACCCAACACTGTTGAATACGACACAACCCAACACTGTTGACTACGACACAACCGAACACTGTTGGCTACGACACAACCCAACACTGTTGGCTACGACACAACCCTACACTGTTGGCTACAACACAACCCAACACTGTTGGCTACGACACAACCCAACACTGTTGGCTACGACACAACCCAACAATGTTGGCTACGACACAACCCAACACTGTTGGCTACGACAGATACCAACACTGTTGACTACGACACAACCCAACACTGTTGACTACAACACAACCCAACACTGTTTACTACGATACAACCGAACACTGATGGCTACGACACAACCCAACTTTGTTGGCAACGACAGATACCAACACTATTGACTAAATCTGTTTGACTGTTGATATTGATAAAAATGAGTTTCCTGTTGGGTTATTTGTGGACCTGCGTAAGGCTTTTGACACTGTCAACCACCTAATCCTTCTTCTTAAATTACATCATTATGGAGTCAGAGGACACTCCCTACAATACCTCAAATCTTACCTTACTGACAGGCTCCAGTATGTTTCTGTGAATAATTCAATTTCTCCCACGCTACCCATCAACATCGGTGTTCCTTAGGGCAGCATACTTGGCCCTCTCCTCTTTCTCATCTACATTAATGACCTTCCAAATGCCTCCCAACACCTCAAACCAATTCTATTTGCTGACGACACAACCTTCATTTACTCCAATCCTGACCCCCTTGCTCTAAATGCCACAGTAAATACTGAGCTAAATAAAGTCCATCTTTGGCTAACTGCCAACAAACTCTCCCTTAACATTGACAAAACTTTCTATATTCTGTTTGGCAATAAATCCTCTAATCAAATAAATCTCAGAATAAACAGTACCCAAATTTGTAACAAAATAGATGGCATATTCCTTGGCGTTCTCATTGACGTGAAGCTGAATTTCCAGGGACACATTTTAATATATCAAAAAAAGTTTCAAAAACTGTTGGCATTCTTTCTAAGATCAGATATTATGTACCCCGCCCTGCCCTGGTGACGCTCTATTACTCCCTCATCTATCCATATCTCAACTATGGTATTTGTGCTTGGGGTTCTACTACCCAAAATCATTTATGTCCTCTAATTACTCAACACAAAGCTGCTATTAGGACAATATCCAACTTTGGCCCCGGACATCACTCGGTACCCCTACTCAAATCTCTGAATATGTTGGACATTAAGTCACTACAAATTCTCTCATATGTATTATACATATATAAAACGCTGAACTGTAATGCCAATCCTGACCTCAAAAGCTTCATTGAAGGTTGTAACGGAACCTATGAGCACCACACCAGAAGCAAATACAGTTTTGATATTCCAAGAGTACGACTTAATCAAACTAGAAATGCTCTACAAATCAAGGGACCCAGAATGTGGAATGACCTTCCCAACCATGTTAAAGACTGTACCTCTCTCCACCAATTTAAGATAAAAACGAAGCACTACCTAATAAATTCCCTGTAACCTACCTTACCCCTCTATTGTCAACCCATGTCTGTTTTTCTTAAACAACGCTGTTTGTCGACCTAATTGTATTTGTGCTGCTTTTTCAAACATGTTCCCCCCTTTCCTATTTTTATTTTTATTTGTTCTCAACACATTTTACACTTTAAACTCAATTAGTTTTAGGTTTTAGTCATTAAAGTTTTTTCTGCCTGAAACGCATTGCGTAATAGTGGCTTTAGGCACTGTATGTACTAGCTCTATCTATAAATCTATCAATTTTTGTAAATATCTCTTGTATGTATGTACCTTACCTGAATAAACATTTATTTATTTATTTATTTACTACAACGCAACGCAACACTGTTGGCTACGCCACAACCCAACACTGTTGGCTACGCCACAACCCAACACTGTTGGCTACGCTACAACCCAACACTGTTGGCTACGCCACAACCCAACACTGTTGGCTACGACACAACCCAACACTGTTGGCTACGACACACACAAACACTGTTGGCTACGACACAACCCTACACTGTTGATTACGACACAACCCAACACTGCTGGCTACGACACAACCCTACACTGTTGGCTACGACACAACCCTACACTGTTGACTACGCCACAACCCATCACTGTTGGCTACAACACATACCAACACTGTTGACTACGACACAACCCTAGACTGTTGGCTACGGCACATAGCAACACTGTTGACTACGACACATACCAACACTGTTGGCTACAACACATACCAACACTGTTGACTACGACACAACCCAACACAGTTGGCTACAACACAACCCAACACTGTTGGCTACGACACAACCCAACACTGTTGGCTACAACACAACCCAACACTGTTGGTTACGACACAACCCTAGACTGTTGGCTACGACACAACCCAACACTGTTGACTACGACACATACCAACACTGTTGAATACGACACAACCCTACACTGTTGGCTACGACACAACCCAACACTGTTGGCTACAACACAACCCAACACTGTTGGTTACGACACAACCCTAGACTGTTGGCTACGACACAACCCAACACTGTTGACTACGACACATACCAACACTGTTGAATACGACACAACCCTACACTGTTAGCTACGACACAACCCAACACTGTTGACTACGACACAACCCAACACTGCTGACTACGACACAACCCAACACTGTTGGCTATGCCACAACCCAACACTGTTGGCTACGACACAACCCAACACTGTTGACTACGACACAACCCAACACTGCTGACAACGACACAACCCTACACTGTTGGCTACGACACAACCCAACACTGTTGACTACGACACAACCCTACACTGTTGGCTACGACACAACCCAACACTGTTGACTACGACACAACCCAACACTGTTGGCTACGACACAACCCAACACTGTTGGCTACGACACAACCCAACACTGTTGGCTACGACACAACCCAACACTGTTGGCTACGACACAACCCAACACTGTTGACTACGACACAACCCAACACTGTTGGCTACGACACAACCCAACACTGTTGGCTACGACACAACCCAACACTGTTGGCTACGACACAACCCAACACTGTTGACTACGACACAACCCAACACTGTTGGCTACGACACAACCCAACACTGTTGGCTACGACACAACCCAACACTGTTGGCTACGACACAACCCAACACTGTTGACTACGACACAACCCAACACTGTTGACTACGACACAACCCTACACTGTTGACTACGACACAACCCAACACTGTTGGCTACGACACAACCCAACACTGTTGACTACGACACAACCCTACACTGTTGGCTACGAAAAAACCCAACACTGTTGACTACGACACAACCCAACACTGTTGGCTACGACACAACCCAACACTGTTGGCTACGACACAACCCAACACTGTTGACTACGACACAACCCAACACTGTTGGCTACGACACAACCCAACACTGTTGGCTACGACACAACCCAACACTGTTGGCTACGGCACATAGCAACACTGTTGGCTACGACACAACCCAACACTGTTAGCTACGTCACAACCCAACACTGTTGATTACGACACAACCCAACACTGTTGACTACGACACAACCCAACACTGTTGACTACGACACAACCCAACATTGTTGGCTACGACACAACCCAACACTGTTGACTACGACACAACCCAACACTGTTGGCTACGACACAACCCAACACTGTTGGCTACGACACAACCCAACACTGTTGAATACGACACAACCCAACACTGTTGACTACGACACAACCGAACACTGTTGGCTACGACACAACCCAACACTGTTGGCTACGACACAACCCTACACTGTTGGCTACAACACAACCCAACACTGTTGGCTACGACACAACCCAACACTGTTGGCTACGACACAACCCAACAATGTTGGCTACGACACAACCCAACACTGTTGGCTACGACAGATACCAACACTGTTGACTACGACACAACCCAACACTGTTGACTACAACACAACCCAACACTGTTTACTACGATACAACCGAACACTGATGGCTACGACACAACCCAACTTTGTTGGCAACGACAGATACCAACACTATTGACTAAATCTGTTTGACTGTTGATATTGATAAAAATGAGTTTCCTGTTGGGTTATTTGTGGACCTGCGTAAGGCTTTTGACACTGTCAACCACCTAATCCTTCTTCTTAAATTACATCATTATGGAGTCAGAGGACACTCCCTACAATACCTCAAATCTTACCTTACTGACAGGCTCCAGTATGTTTCTGTGAATAATTCAATTTCTCCCACGCTACCCATCAACATCGGTGTTCCTTAGGGCAGCATACTTGGCCCTCTCCTCTTTCTCATCTACATTAATGACCTTCCAAATGCCTCCCAACACCTCAAACCAATTCTATTTGCTGACGACACAACCTTCATTTACTCCAATCCTGACCCCCTTGCTCTAAATGCCACAGTAAATACTGAGCTAAATAAAGTCCATCTTTGGCTAACTGCCAACAAACTCTCCCTTAACATTGACAAAACTTTCTATATTCTGTTTGGCAATAAATCCTCTAATCAAATAAATCTCAGAATAAACAGTACCCAAATTTGTAACAAAATAGATGGCATATTCCTTGGCGTTCTCATTGACGTGAAGCTGAATTTCCAGGGACACATTTTAATATATCAAAAAAAGTTTCAAAAACTGTTGGCATTCTTTCTAAGATCAGATATTATGTACCCCGCCCTGCCCTGGTGACGCTCTATTACTCCCTCATCTATCCATATCTCAACTATGGTATTTGTGCTTGGGGTTCTACTACCCAAAATCATTTACGTCCTCTAATTACTCAACACAAAGCTGCTATTAGGACAATATCTAACTCTGGCCCCGGACATCACTCGGTACCCCTACTCAAATCTCTGAATATGTTGGACATTAAGTCACTACACATTCTCTCATATGTATTATACATATATAAAACGCTGAACTGTAATGCCAATCCTGACCTCAAAAGCTTCATTGAAGGTTGTAACGGAACCTATGAGCACCACACCAGAAGCAAATACAGTTTTGATATTCCAAGAGTACGACTTAATCAAACTAGAAATGCTCTACAAATCAAGGGACCCAGAATGTGGAATGACCTTCCCAACCATGTTAAAGACTGTACCTCTCTCCACCAATTTAAGATAAAAACGAAGCACTACCTAAGAAATTCCCTGTAACCTACCTTACCCCTCTATTGTCAACCCATGTCTGTTTTTCTTAAACAACGCTGTTTGTCGACCTAATTGTATTTGTGCTGCTTTTTCAAACATGTTCCCCCCTTTCCTATTTTTATTTTTATTTGTTCTCAACACATTTTACACTTTAAACTCAATTAGTTTTAGGTTTTAGTCATTAAAGTTTTTTCTGCCTGAAACGCATTGCGTAATAGTGGCTTTAGGCACTGTATGTACTAGCTCTATCTATAAATCTATCAATTTTTGTAAATATCTCTTGTATGTATGTACCTTACCTGAATAAACATTTATTTATTTATTTATTTACTACAACGCAACGCAACACTGTTGGCTACGCCACAACCCAACACTGTTGGCTACGCCACAACCCAACACTGTTGGCTACGCTACAACCCAACACTGTTGGCTACGCCACAACCCAACACTGTTGGCTACGACACAACCCAACACTGTTGGCTACGACACATACCAACACTGTTGGCTACGACACAACCCTACACTGTTGACTACGACACAACCCAACACTGCTGGCTACGACACAACCCTACACTGTTGGCTACGACACAACCCTACACTGTTGACTACGACACAACCCAACACTGTTGGCTACAACACATACCAACACTGTTGACTACGACACAACCCTAGACTGTTGGCTACGGCACATAGCAACACTGTTGACTACGACACATACCAACACTGTTGGCTACAACACATACCAACACTGTTGACTACGACACAACCCAACACAGTTGGCTACAACACAACCCAACACTGTTGGCTACGACACAACCCAACACTGTTGGCTACAACACAACCCAACACTGTTGGTTACGACACAACCCTAGACTGTTGGCTACGACACAACCCAACACTGTTGACTACGACACATACCAACACTGTTGAATACGACACAACCCTACACTGTTGGCTACGACACAACCCAACACTGTTGGCTACAACACAACCCAACACTGTTGGCTACGACACAACCCTAGACTGTTGGCTACGGCACATAGCAACACTGTTGACTACGACACATACCAACACTGTTGAATACGACACAACCCTACACTGTTGGCTGCGACACAACCCAACACTGTTGACTACGACACAACCCAACACTGCTGACTACGACACAACCCAACACTGTTGGCTATGCCACAACCCAACACTGTTGGCTACGACACAACCCAACACTGTTGACTACGACACAACCCAACACTGCTGACTACGACACAACCCTACACTGTTGGCTACGACACAACCCAACACTGTTGACTACGACACAACCCTACACTGTTGACTACGACACAACCCAACACTGTTGACTACGACACAACCCAACACTGTTGGCTACGACACAACCCAACACTGTTGGCTACGACACAACCCAACACTGTTGGCTACGACACAACCCAACACTGTTGGCTACGACACAACCCAACACTGTTGACTACGACACAACCCAACACTGTTGGCTACGACACAACCCAACACTGTTGGCTACGACACAACCCAACACTGTTGGCTACGACACAACCCAACACTGTTGACTACGACACAACCCAACACTGTTGGCTACGACACAACCCAACACTGTTGGCTACGACACAACCCAACACTGTTGGCTACGACACAACCCAACACTGTTGACTACGACACAACCCAACACTGTTGACTACGACACAACCCAACACTGTTGACTACGACACAACCCAACACTGTTGGCTACGACACAACCCAACACTGTTGACTACGACACAGCCCCACACTGTTGGCTACGAAAAAACCCAACACTGTTGACTACGACACAACCCAACACTGTTGGCTACGACACAACCCAACACTGTTGGCTACGACACAACCCAACACTGTTGGCTACGACACAACCCAACACTGTTGGCTACGACACAACCCAACACTGTTGGCTACGACACAACCCAACACTGTTGGCTACGGCACATAGCAACACTGTTGGCTACGACACATACCAACACTGTTGGCTATGACACAACCCAACACTCTTGACTACGACACAACCCAACACTGTTGACTACGACACAACCCTACACTGTTGGCTACGACACAACCCAACACTGTTGACTACGACACAACCCAGCACTGTTGACTACGACACAACCCAACACTGTTGGCTACGACACAACCCAACACTGTTGGCTACGACACAACCCAACACTGTTGGCTACGACACAACCCAACACTGTTGGCTACGACACAACCCAACACTGTTGACTATGACAGAACCCAACACTGTTGACTTCGACACAACCCTGCACTGTTGGCTACGACACAACCCAACACTGTTGGCTACGACACAACCCAACACTGTTGTCTACTACACAACCCAACACTGTTGGCTACTACACAACCCAACACTGTTGACTACGACACAACCCAACACTGTTGACTATGACAGAACCCAACACTGTTGACTACGAAACAACCCAACACTGTTGGCTATGACAGAACCCAACACTGTTGACTACGAAACAACCCAACACTGTTGGGGTGTGTCGTAGCACCTCCAGCACGCCTCCCAGCACCTCCCCGGACCTCATAGCACCTCCCCGGACCTCAAAGCACCTCCCTGGACATCCCAGAACCTCCCTGGACCTCTCAGTTCCTTTCCGGACACTCCACATCTTCCAGCACCTCTCAGCACCTCCCCGGACCTCCCAGCAGCTCCCAGTAACTTCCTGACCTCCCAGCACTTTCCAGTAACTTCCTTAACCTCCCAGCACCTTCCAGTCCCTTCCTGGACTTCTCAGCATCTTCCAGCACCTGTCAGCCCCTCCCCGGACCTCGCAGCACCTCCTAGTAACTCCCGGACCTCCTAGCACCTCCCTGGACCTCCTAGGACCTCCTAGCATCTACCCGGACTCCCCCTGTACCTCCCTGGATCCCCTCAGCACCTCCCTGAACCACCCAGCACCTCCCCGGACCTCATAGCACCTCCCGTGACCTCACAGCATCTTCCTGGATCACCCAGCACCTCCCCGGACCTCATAGCACCTTCCAGCACCTCCCTGTATCTCCCAGCACTTTCCTGGATCTCCCAGTACCTCCCTGGACCTCCCAGCACCTCCCTGGATCTTCCAGAACCTCCCTGGACCTCCCAGCACCTTCCTGGACCTCCTAGCCCCTCCCTGGACCTCTCAGCACCTTCCTGGACCTCCAATCACCTCCCTGGACCTCCCGGCATCTCCCTGGACCACCCAGCACCTTCCTGGACCACCCAGCACCTTCCTGGACCACCCAGCACCTCCCAGTACCTCTCCGGACCAAACAGCATCTCCCTGGATCTCTCAGCACCTTCCCGGACCTCCCAGTACCTTCCCGGACCTTTCAGCATCTTCCAGCACCTCCCAGCATCTCCCCGGAGGCTACCTAGAGGCTACCTTGAGGTGCTTCCGGGGCTTAGTGTCCCCGCGGCCCGGTCGTCGACCAGGCCTCCTGGTTGCTGGACTGATCAACCAGGCTGTTAGACGCGGCTGCTCGCAGCCTGACGTATGAGTCACAGCCTGGTTGATCAGGTATCCTTTGGAGGTGCTTATCCAGTTCTCTCTTGAACACTGTGAGGGGTTTGCCAGTTATGCCCCTTATGTGTAGTGGAAGCGTGTTGAACAGTCTCGGGCCTCTGATGTTGATAGAGTTCTCTCTCAGAGTACCTGTTGCACCTCTGCTTTTCAACGGGGGTATTCTGCACATCCTGCCATGTCTTCTGGTCTCATGTGGTGTTATTTCTGTGTGCAGGTTTGGGACCAGCCCCTCAATTATTTTCCACGTGTAAATTATTATGTATCTCTCCCGCCTGCGCTCAAGGGAGTACAGATTTAGGCTCTTTAGTCGGTCCCAGTAATTTATATGTTTTACTGAGTGGATTCTAGCAGTAAAGGATCTCTGCACGCTCTCTAGGTCAGCAATTTCTCCAGCTTTGAAAGGGGCTGTCATTGTGCAGCAGTACTCCACTTTAGATAGCACAAGCGTTTTGAAAAGTATCATCATCGGTATAGCATCTCTAGTGTGAAAAGTTCTTGTTATCCAACCTGTCATTTTTCTTGCAGTTGTGACGGCTACTTTATTGTGTTCTTTAAAGGTAAGGTCTTCCGACATGAGTACACCCAGGTCCTTTACATTGCCTTTTCGTTCTATGTTATGATTTGCCTGCGTTTTGTACGTGGTTCCTGTTTTTATGTTTTCAATTTTTCCGTAGCGCATGAGCTGAAACTTATCCTCGTTGAATACCATATTATTTTCTGTAGCCCATAGAAAGACCTGATCTACATCTGATTGGAGGTTTGCCGTGTCCTCTATGTTGCCAACTCTCATGAAAATCCTAGTGTCATCTGCAAAGGATGATACAGTGCTATAGGTTGTGTTCTGGTCTATGTCCGATATGAGGATGAGAAAAAGTACTGGAGCAAGCACAGTACCCTGGGGGACTGAGCTCTTCACGGTTGATGGGCTGGATTTTATTTTGTTGACTATTACACATTGGGTTCTGTCAGTCAGGAAATTGTAGATCCATCTGCCTATTTTCCCGGTAATTCCTTTTGAACGCATTTTATGTGCAATAACACCATGGTCACATTTATCAAAAGCTTTTGCGAAATCTGTGTAAATTACATCAGCATTTTGTTTGTCTTCCATAGCATCTAATGCCATATCATAGTGGTCCAGCAACTGCGACAGGCAAGAGCGCCCTGTTCTGAAACCATGTTGTCCGGGGTTATGGAGATGCTGTGATTCCATGTATTTTGTGATCTTACTTCTTAGCACTCTCTCAAAAATTTTTATGATGTGCGATGTTAGTGCTATCGGTCTGTAATTTTTTGCCTCTGCCTTATTTCCTCCTTTATGGAGTGGTGCTATCTCTGCTGTTTTTAGTATGTCAGGGATAACGCCAGTATCTAGGCTTTGTCTCCACAGAATGTGAAGGGCCTGCGATAGTGGTTTTTTACAGTTCTTGATGAATATGGAGTTCCAAGAATCCGGGCCTGGTGCAGAGTGCATAGGCATACTGTTTATGGCTTCTTCAAAATCTAGTGGGGATAGGGCGACGTCTGATATGTGATTTGATGTTGGTATCATATCCATGAAAAATTCATTTGGGTTATCAATCTTTAGTGCATTTAATGGCTCACTGAAAACAGAGTCGTACTGCTTCCTCAGTAACTCGCTCATTTCTTTGTTGTCATCTGTGAAAGTTCCATCTCCCTTTCGCAGGGGCCCGATACTAGATGTGGTTTTTGATCTTGATTTTGCATAGGAGAAAAAATATTTCGGATTTCTCTCTATTTCACTGATGGCCTTTTGCTCTCTTTGCCTCTCCTGGGTTTTGTATAATTCTTGTAGCTTGAGTTCAATTGTTTCTATTTCTCTACCTAACCTTCGCCGTTCTTGAGATAGGGTGCGACTCTCAAGTTGTTCCGCGATTCGTTTTCTTCGCCTATATAAGGAACGACGTTCCCGTTCCAATCTGCATCTCTTTCTCTTTTTTCTTAGGGGTATGCGGTTTGAACATATTTCTAGTGCTACTGAGCTTATTTTTTCCAGGCACTGGTTCAAGTTTGCATTTCCTAGCTGTTCTTCCCAGTTTATTTCTGTGAAGTCCTGGTTTATTTGCTCCCAGTTTATCCGTTTATTATTGAAGTTGAATTGGCTGAAATCTCCTCCACCGGGAATCTGGACTGGTTTTGGAGGTCCATTCCCCATGGTTGTCAGTACCTCAATTAAGTTGTGATCTGAGTAACAGGTATTTGTAATCATTATGTTCCCGATCAACTCATCATTATTAGTGAAAATGAGGTCCAGCGTGTTCTCCTTCCTAGTTGGTTCTACTATTTGCTGGTTTAAGGCAAACCTATCGCACATCCGTAGCAGGTCATTTGCATGTGCCTGCTCATTTAGGCTACTTCCTGGTATTCTTTCTGATATTACTGTATTAGCCAGGTGCTTCCATTTCAGGTGCCGTAGGTTGAAGTCCCCAAGCAGGATGATGTTCGGAGCTGGATTTGTGAGGTTTTCCAAGCAGTGCTCTATTTTCATTAGTTGGTCTTTAAACTGCTGAGGGTTTGCCTCCGGTGACTTATATACAAGGACAACAACTACATTTAGGATCTCTATTTTGACTATCAGCACTTCCACCATATCATTTGAGGTGTTTAGCAGCTCAGTACAGATGAGTGTGTCTTTGATGTAGAGGCTGACCCCACCCTGAAGCCGGTGTTTCCTATCACATCTGAAGAGATTGTATTCTGGGATCCATATTTCACCATCAAGGTAGTCCTTTGTGTGAGTTTCCGTTAGGGCTGCAAACACTGCATTTGCCTCATGAAGGAGACCATCTATAAAATGAACTTTGTTGGATTTGCGTGTTTTTATACCCTGGATGTTGGCAAATATAAATGATGTTATCGTGTTAGTGGAAGTGCTGGATGCTTTAATTGGTGTTAATATCTGAGGCTCTGGTAAGGAGGCCACTGTGTTTGCCTCCCGCCGGACCTCGCCGCCTCGCCGGACCCCACAAGCACCTCCCTGGACTTCGTTGGGCCTCCCAACACCTCTCCGCACCCCTCCCTGGACCTCGCAGGACCTCTCTGGACCCCCCAGCACCTCCCAGCACCTCCCAGGACCCCCCAGGACCTCGCTGGCCCTCCCAGCACACCTTCCTGGACCTCCAGGTCTTCAGCACATAATATAGTTCTAAATCCTCAACACTAAATATATAATCAGTATTGTCTCTAGTATTGTCTACAGTATCACCTTCAGCATTATCTTCAACAGATTCAGTATTACCTTCAACACCTTCAGTATTACCTTCATCACCTTCGGTATTACCTTCAACACCTTCAGTATTACCTTCAGTATTACCTTCAACACCTTCAGTATTACCTTCAGTATTATCTTCAACACCTTCAGTATTACCTTCAACACCTTCAGTATTATCTTCAACACCTTCAGTATTTCCTTCAACACCTTCAGTATTACCTTCAGTATTACCTTCAACACCTTCAGTATTACCTTCAACACCTTCAGTATTACCTTCAACACCTTCAGTACTACCTTCAACACCTTCAGTATTACCTTCAACACCTTCAGTATTACCTTCATCACCTTCAGTATTACCTACAACACCTTCAGTATTACCTTCAGTATTACCTTCAACACCTTCAGTATTACCTTCAACACCTTCAGTATTACCTTCAACACCTTCAGTATTATCTTCAACACCTTCAGTATTACCTTCAACACCTTCAGTATTACCTTCAACACCTTCAGTATTACCTTCAACACCTTCAGTATTACCTTCAACACCTTCAGTATTACCTTCAGTATTACCTTCAGTATTACCTTCAACACCTTCAGTATTACCTTCAGTATTACCTTCAACACCTTCAGTATTACCTTCAACACCTTCAATATTATCTTCAACACCTTCAGTATTATCTTCAACACCTTCAGTATTACCTTCAACACCTTCAGTATTACCTTCAACACCTTCAGTATTACCTTCAACACCTTCAGCACCTTCAGTATTATCTTCAACACCTTCAGTATTATCTTCAACACCTTCAGTATTATCTTCAACACCTTCAGTATTACCTTCAACACCTTCAGTATTACCTTCAACACCTTCAGTATTACCTTCAACACCTTCAGTATTATCTTCAACACCTTCAGTATTATCTTCAATACCTTCAGTATTACCTTCAACACCTTCATTATTACCTTCAACACCTTCAGTATTACCTTCAGTATTATCTTCAACACCTTCAGTATTACCTTCAACAACTTCAGTATTACCTTCAGCACCTTCAGTATTACCTTCAACACCTTCAGTATTATCTTCAACACCTTCAGTATTACCTTCAACACCTTCAGTATTATCTTCAACACCTTCAGTATTACCTTCAACACCTTCAGTATTATCTTCAACACCTTCAGTATTACCTTCAACACCTTCAGTATTATCTTCAACACCTTCAGTATTACCTTCAACACCTTCAGTATTACCTTCAACACCTTCAGTATTACCTTCAGTATTACCTTCAACACCTTCAGTATTACCTTCAACACCTTCAGTATTATCTTCAACACCTTCAGTATTACCTTCAGTATTACCTTCAACACCTTCAGTATTACCTTCAACACCTTCAGTATTACCTTCAGTATTACCTTCAACACCTTCAGTATTACCTTCAGTATTACCTTCAACACCTTCAGTATTACCTTCAACACCTTCAGTATTACCTTCAGTATTACCTTCAACACCTTCAGTATTACCTTCAACACCTTCAGTATTACCTTCAGTATTACCTTCAACACCTTCAGTATTACCTTCAGTATTACCTTCAACACCTTCAGTATTACCTTCAACACCTTCAGTATTACCTTCAACTCCTTCAGTATTACCTTCAACACCTTCAGTATTACCTTCAACACCTTCAGTATTACCTTCAACACCTTCAGTATTACCTTCAACACCGTCAGTATTATCTTCAACACCCTCAGTATTATCTTCAACACCTTCAGTATTACCTTCAACATCTTCAGTATTACTTTCAACACCTTCAGTATTTCCTTCAACACCTTCAGTATTACCTTCAGCACCTTCAGTATTACCTTCAACACCTTCAGTATTACCTTCAGTATTACCTTCAGTATTACCTTCAACACCGTCAGTATTATCTTCAACACCCTCAGTATTATCTTCAACACCTTCAGTATTACCTTCAACATCTTCAGTATTACCTTCAACACCTTCAGTATTACCTTCAACACCTTCAGTATTATCTTCAACACCTTCAGTATTATCTTCAACACCTTCAGTATTATCTTCAACACCTTCAGTATTACCTTCAACACCTTCAGTATTACCTTCATCACCTTCAGTATTACCTTCAGCACATTCAGTATTACCTTCAGCACTTTCAGTATTACCTTCAACACCTTCAGTATTATCTTCAACACCTTCAGTATTACCTTCAACACCTTCAGTATTACCTTCAACACCTTCAGTATTACCTTCAACACCTTCAGTATTATCTTCAACACCTTCAGTATTACCTTCAACACCTTCAGTATTACCTTCAACACCTTCAGTATTATCTTCAACACCTTCAGTATTACCTTCAACACCTTCAGTATTACCTTCAACACCTTCAGTATTATCTTCAACACCTTCAGTATTACCTTCATCACCTTCAGTATTATCTTCAACACCTTCAGTATTACCTTCAGCACCTTCAGTATTACCTTCAACACCTTCAGTATTACCTTCAACACCATTATTTCCTTCAACACCTTCAGTATTACCTTCAACACCTTCAGTATTACCTTCAGCACCTTCAGTATTACCTTCAACACATTCAGTATTACCTTCAGTATTATCTTCAACACCTTCAGTATTATCTTCAACACCTTCAGTATTACCTTCAACACCTTCAGTATTACCTTCATCACCTTTAGTATTACCTTCAGCACCTTCAGTATTATCTTCAACACCTTCTGTATTACCTTCAGTATTATCTTCAACACCTTCAGTATTACCTTCATCACCTTCAGTATTACCTTCAGTATTATCTTCAACACCTTCAGTATTACCTTCAACACCTTCAGTATTATCTTCAACACCTTCAGTATTACCTTCAACACCTTCAGTATTATCTTCAACACCTTCAGTATTACCTTCAACACCTTCAGTATTATCTTCAACACCTTCAGTATTACCTTCAACACCTTCAGTATTACCTTCAACACCTTCAGTATTACCTTCAGTATTACCTTCAACACCTTCAGTATTACCTTCAACACCTTCAGTATTACCTTCAACACCTTCAGTATTACCTTCAGTATTACCTTCAACACCTTCAGTATTACCTTCAACACCTTCAGTATTACCTTCAGTATTACCTTCAACACCTTCAGTATTACCTTCAACACCTTCAGTATTACCTTCAACACCTTCAGTATTACCTTCAGTATTACCTTCAACACCTTCAGTATTACCTTCAACACCTTCAGTATTACCTTCAGTATTACCTTCAACTCCTTCAGTATTACCTTCAACACCTTCAGTATTACCTTCAACACCTTCAGTATTACCTTCAACACCTTCAGTATTACCTTCAACACCGTCAGTATTATCTTCAACACCCTCAGTATTATCTTCAACACCTTCAGTATTACCTTCAACATCTTCAGTATTACTTTCAACACCTTCAGTATTTCCTTCAACACCTTCAGTATTACCTTCAGCACCTTCAGTATTACCTTCAACACCTTCAGTATTACCTTCAGTATTACCTTCAACACCGTCAGTATTATCTTCAACACCCTCAGTATTATCTTCAACACCTTCAGTATTACCTTCAACATCTTCAGTATTACCTTCAACACCTTCAGTATTACCTTCAACACCTTCAGTATTATCTTCAACACCTTCAGTATTATCTTCAACACCTTCAGTATTATCTTCAACACCTTCAGTATTACCTTCAACACCTTCAGTATTACCTTCATCACCTTCAGTATTACCTTCAGCACATTCAGTATTACCTTCAGCACTTTCAGTATTACCTTCAACACCTTCAGTATTATCTTCAACACCTTCAGTATTACCTTCAACACCTTCAGTATTACCTTCAACACCTTCAGTATTACCTTCAACACCTTCAGTATTATCTTCAACACCTTCAGTATTACCTTCAACACCTTCAGTATTACCTTCAACACCTTCAGTATTATCTTCAACACCTTCAGTATTACCTTCAACACCTTCAGTATTACCTTCAACACCTTCAGTATTATCTTCAACACCTTCAGTATTACCTTCATCACCTTCAGTATTATCTTCAACACCTTCAGTATTACCTTCAGCACCTTCAGTATTACCTTCAACACCTTCAGTATTACCTTCAACACCATTATTTCCTTCAACACCTTCAGTATTACCTTCAACACCTTCAGTATTACCTTCAGCACCTTCAGTATTACCTTCAACACATTCAGTATTACCTTCAGTATTATCTTCAACACCTTCAGTATTATCTTCAACACCTTCAGTATTACCTTCAACACCTTCAGTATTACCTTCATCACCTTTAGTATTACCTTCAGCACCTTCAGTATTATCTTCAACACCTTCTGTATTACCTTCAGTATTATCTTCAACACCTTCAGTATTACCTTCATCACCTTCAGTATTACCTTCAGTATTATCTTCAACACCTTCAGTATTACCTTCAACACCTTCAGTATTATCTTCAACACCTTCAGTATTATCTTCAACACCTTCTGTATTATCTTCAACACCTTCAGTATTATCTTCAACACCTTCAGTATTATCTTCAACACCTTCAGTAGTACCTTCAACACCTTCAGTATTATCTTCAACACCTTCAGTAGTACCTTCAACACCTTCAGTATTACCTTCAACACCTTCAGTATTATCTTCAACACCTTCAGTATTACCTTCATCACCTTCAGTATTATCTTCAACACCTTCAGTATTACCTTCAGTATTACCTTCAGCACCTTCAGTATTACCTTCAGTATTACCTTCAACACCTTCATTATTACCTTCAACACCTTCAGTATTACCTTCAACACCTTCAGTATTACCTTCAACACCTTCAGTATTATCTTCAACACCTTCAGTATTACCTTCAGCACCTTCAGTATTACCTTCAGTATTATCTTCAACACCTTCAGTATTACCTTCAACACCTTCAGTATTATCTTCAACACCTTCAGTATTACCTTCATCACCTTCAGTATTATCTTCAACACCTTCAGTATTACCTTCATCACCTGATAATTCCTTGTTTTCCCTTGTTAGTTCCCTTCCCATACCTTTATTATTATTCATTGTGTCCTTAACTAATATATTTTTATCTAAGATATAAATAGGTGCTCAGTAAACCAGTACAAGGACTATTATTTCTTATCTTGCCAGGACTGTCAGCAAGGAGACAAGATGGCGGCACACAACCGGAACAGAACAAACCAAAGAATCGAAAACAAGACATTTTTCGACTATTTCGAATTCCAGCAGCAGCTGCAAGAGCTGGACAATGGAGTAGTTGTCTATCCCAACTCTATTGTGACATACATCATTCCTCCCAACACCAATATACACAAACTCCGGGCACACGTAAAGCAAGAAATTGTTTAGGCGAAAAATATAAAAAATTGTGCTAATAGGAACTCCGTTATTGATTCTTTGCGGCAAGTTTCAACGTATTTAGAAAATTGTAAGGAGTTCTCGCAAAAAAATGGTGTAGCCATGTTTTTTACAAGTCATTTCCGTAACGAGAATGTTGGGATTGACGGCCCCCTGGAGTGTGTGATGGAGCCCCCCTTCAAAATTAGGTCGACAATTTATAGATGTAGCAACAAAATATGCACCGAGCCCCTGTGGAAGCAGGCCAAAAACTCACAGGGAAATCTCATATATGTCATCATTGACGCCAGCGATATTTTGATCGCGCTGGTAAGTGTCCACGAAGAAAAAGTTCTTTACCACAAGAACAACAACGCTCCCTCCAAGCACGGCCGAGGGGGGCAATCCGCCTCCAGGTTCGAGAGAATAAGGACTGAAAAGGTTTAACAGTTTACGAAGAACTGTGTTGACCGGTTGACAGAAGTGTTGACGCAACACGAGGACACTGACGTTGTGCTAGGAGGCGTCGGCCAAGTTAAGGACACGTTCCTACAAATGATAAACAAGACCCAAAAACAGAAAATAAAACTAACTCTTTCATTAGGGAAAAATGGCGTCGAAGGACTGCACGAAGCAATCCAAAAGTCTCAACCCCTCTTGAAAAACATCGGCGGAGACACAAACACAAAGCTGATCGAAGATATTTTCGCACACCTAAAGCAGGGGGAGGACGACATGGTGTGTCTGGGTCAACAGGCCGTCACTGCAGCAGTGACCTGTGGCGCAGCCCGCGTCGTGCTTCTCTGGGATGGCCTCCCTCTTAACACTGATCTAATAAACAGTTGTTTCGAGTTCCGTACTGAAGTGAAAATATTCCGGAACACAACCAGCGATACGGACACTCTGGTTAAGACCTTCGGAGGACTGGCAGCAATCAATAGGTTCCCTTACACTCCATTGGAATCCCTCCTCAGCGAGATCCACCTCGACCACTGAGTCCATGAAGGACACGAGGAGCTCCGTGCCCACCCCGGATAGTGAGGAGCTCCGTGCCCACCCCGGATAGTGAGGAGCTCCGTGCCCACCCCGGATAGTGAGGAGCTCCGTGCACACCCCGGATAGTGAGGAGCTCCGTGCACACCGCGGATAGTGAGGAGCTCCGTGCCCACCCCGGATAGTGAGGAGCTCCGTGCCCACTCCGGATAGTGAGGAGCTCCGTGCCCACCCCGGATAGTGAGGAGCTCCGTGCCCACCTGAGGAGAATTGACCTGTGACATTTATATGTTTTTAATTTATATGGAATATATATTTTACGTTAATTTATATTTATTTAAAAAAACAAACTGTAATAGTTAAAGTGAACTGTATTTCTTAAAATTCAATAAATATTATTGACCACATAGGTAATTTAATTAACTGTCTTCAACTCATATATTGATGCTAGGTAACTAGTTAATTCTTCCTCCTCTTCTCTTACACCTGTCAAAGGTCACTCACAAATAATAGCAGGAATCCTATATGACAGCTATATCAGAGGAAATATTGGTATATTGATCATAAGATGAGGACCAAGGAATATTTACCATATATCAGAGGAAATATTGGTATATTGATCATGAGATGAGGACCAAGGAATATTTACCATATATCAGAGGAAATATTGGTATATTGATCATGAGATAAAGACCAAGGAATATTTACCATATATCAGAGGAAATATTGGTATATTGATCATGAGATAAAGACCAAGGAATATTTACCATATATCAGAGGAAATATTGGTATATTGATCATGAGATGAGGGCCAAGGAATATTTACCATATATCAGAGGAAATATTGGTATATTGATCATGAGATAAAGACCAAGGAATATTTACCATATATCAGAGGAAATATTGGTATATTGATCATGAGATAAAGACCAAGGAATATTTACCATATATCAGAGGAAATATTGGTATATTGATCATGAGATAATGACCAAGGAATATTTACCTTGGTCTTGTCACTGTTACTTTGATGGTGCTGTGTATAGTGAAGATGGTTACAGTGATGATGGTGGTGTGTGTAGTGTAGATGGTTACAGTGATGATGATGTGTGTAGTGTAGATGGTTACAGTGATGGTGGTGTGTGTAGTGTAGATGGTTACAGTGATGATGGTGTGTGTAGTGTAGATAGTTACAGTGATGATGGTGGTGTGTGTAGTGTAGATGGTTACAGTGATGATGATGTGTGTAGTGTAGATGGTTACAGTGATGGTGTGTGTAGTGTAGATGGTTACAGTGATGGTGGTGTGTGTAGTGTAGATAGTTACAGTGATGATGGTGGTGTGTGTAGTGTAGATGGTTAAAGTGATGATGGTGTGAGTAGTGTAGATGGTTACAGTGATGGTGGTGTGTGTAGTGTAGATGGTTACAGTGATGATGGTGGTGTGTGTAGTGTAGATGGTTACAGTGATGATGGTGGTGTGTGTAGTGTAGATGGTTACAGTGATGATGGTGGTGTGTAGTGTAGATGGTTACAGTGATGGTGGTGTGTGTAGTGTAGATGGTTACAGTGATGATGGTGGTGTGTGTAGTGTAGATGGTTAAAGTGATGATGGCGTGTGTAGTGTAGATGGTTACAGTGATGGTGGTGTGTGTAGTGTAGATGGTTACAGTGATGATGGTGGTGTGTGTAGTGTAGATGGTTACAGTGATGATGGTGGTGTGTGTAGTGTAGATGGTTACAGTGATGATGGTGTGTGTAGTGTAGATGGTTACAGTGATGGTGGTGGTGTGTGTAGTGTAGATGGTTACAGTGATGATGGTGGTGTGTGTAGTGTAGATGGTTACAGTGATGATGGTGTGTGTAGTGTAGATGGTTACAGTGATGGTGGTGTGTGTAGTGTAGATGGTTATAGTGATGGTGGTGGTGTGTAGTGTAGATGGTTACAGTGATGGTGCTGTGTGTAGTGTAGATGGTTACAGTGATGGTGGTGTGTGTAGTGTAGATGGTTACAGTGATGGTGGTGGTGTGTGCAGTGTAGATGGTTACAGTGATGGTGTGTGTAGCGTAGATGGTTACAGTGATGGTGTGTGTAGTGTAGAGGGTTACAGTGATGGTGGTGTGTAGTGTAGATGGTTACAGTGACGGTGGTGGTGTGTAGTGTAGATGGTTACAGTGATGACGGTGTGTGTAGTTTAGATGGTTACAGTGATGATGGTATGTGTAGTGTAGATGGTTACAGTGATGGTGGTGTGTGTAGTGTAGATGGTTACAGTGATGGTGGTGTGTGTAGTGTAGATGGTTACAGTGATGATGGTGGTGTGTGTAGTGTAGATGGTTACAGTGATGGTGATGTGTAGTGTAGATGGTTACAGTGATGGTGGTGTGTAGTGTAGATGGTTACAGTGATGGTGGTGGTGTGTAGTGTAGATGGTTACAGTGATGGTGGTGTGTGTAGTGAAGATGGTTACAGTGATGAAGGTGGTGTGTGTAGTGTAGATGGTTACAGTGGTGGTGTGTGTAGTGTAGATGGTTACAGTGATGGTGGTGTGTAGTGTAGATGGTTACAGTGATGGTGGTGTGTGTAGTGTAGATGGTTACAGTGATGGTGGTGTGTAGTGTAGATGGTTACTGTGATGGTGGTGTGTGTAGTGTAGATGGTTACAGTGATGATGATGTGTGTAGTGTAGATGGTTACAGTGATGGTGTGTGTAGTGTAGATGGTTACGGTGATGGTGGTGTGTGTAGTGTAGATAGTTACAGTGATGATGGTGGTGTGTGTAGTGTAGATGGTTAAAGTGATGATGGTGTGAGTAGTGTAGATGGTTACAGTGATGGTGGTGTGTGTAGTGTAGATGGTTACAGTCATGATGGTGGTGTGTGTAGTGTAGATGGTTACAGTGATGATGGTGGTGTGTGTAGTGTAGATGGTTACAGTGATGATGGTGGTGTGTAGTGTAGATGGTTACAGTGATGGTGGTGTGTGTAGTGTAGATGGTTACAGTGATGATGGTGGTGTGTGTAGTGTAGATGGTTAAAGTGATGATGGCGTGTGTAGTGTAGATGGTTACAGTGATGGTGGTGTGTGTAGTGTAGATGGTTACAGTGATGATGGTGGTGTGTGTAGTGTAGATGGTTACAGTGATGATGGTGTGTGTAGTGTAGATGGTTACAGTGATGATGGTGTGTGTAGTGTAGATGGTTACAGTGATGGTGGTGGTGTGTGTAGTGTAGATGGTTACAGTGATGATGGTGGTGTGTGTAGTGTAGATGGTTACAGTGATGATGGTGTGTGTAGTGTAGATGGTTACAGTGATGGTGGTGTGTGTAGTGCAGATGGTTATAGTGATGGTGGTGGTGTGTAGTGTAGATGGTTACAGTGATGGTGCTGTGTGTAGTGTAGATGGTTACAGTGATGGTGGTGTGTGTAGTGTAGATGGTTACAGTGATGGTGGTGGTGTGTGCAGTGTAGATGGTTACAGTGATGGTGTGTGTAGTGTAGATGGTTACAGTGATGGTGTGTGTAGTGTAGAGGGTTACAGTGATGGTGGTGTGTAGTGTAGATGGTTACAGTGACGGTGGTGGTGTGTAGTGTAGATGGTTACAGTGATGACGGTGTGTGTAGTTTAGATGGTTACAGTGATGATGGTATGTGTAGTGTAGATGGTTACAGTGATGGTGGTGTGTGTAGTGTAGATGGTTACAGTGATGGTGGTGTGTGTAGTGTAGATGGTTACAGTGATGATGGTGGTGTGTGTAGTGTAGATGGTTACAGTGATGGTGATGTGTAGTGTAGATGGTTACAGTGATGGTGGTGTGTAGTGTAGATGGTTACAGTGAAGGTGGTGGTGTGTAGTGTTGATGGTTACAGTGATGGTGGTGTGTGTAGTGAAGATGGTTACAGTGATGAAGGTGGTGTGTGTAGTGTAGATGGTTACAGTGGTGGTGTGTGTAGTGTAGATGGTTACAGTGATGGTGGTGTGTAGTGTAGATGGTTACAGTGATGGTGGTGTGTGTAGTGTAGATGGTTACAGTGATGGTGGTGTGTAGTGTAGATGGTTACTGTGATGGTGGTGTGTGTAGTGTAGATGGTTACAATGATGATAGTGGTGTGTGTAGTGTAGATGGTTACAGTGATGGTGGTGTGTGTAGTGTAGATGGTTACAGTGATGAAGGTGGTGTGTGTAGTGTAGATGGTTACAGTGATGGTGGTGGTGTGTAGTGTAGATGGTTACAGTGATGGTGGTGTGTGTAGTGAAAATGGTTACAGTGATGATGGTGGTGTGTGTAGTGTAGATGGTTACAGTGATGATGGTGTGTGTAGTGTAGATGGTTACAGTGATGGTGGTGTGTAGTGTAGATGGTTACAGTGATGGTGGTGGTGTGTAGTGTAGATGTTTAGTGATGGTGGTGTGTGTAGTGAAGATGGTTACAGTGATGATGGTGGTGTGTGTAGTGTAGATGGTTACAGTGATGATGGTGTGTGTAGTGTAGATGGTTACAGTGATGGTGGTGTGTAGTGTAGATGGTTACAGTGATGGTGGTGTGTGTAGTGTAGATGGTTACAGTGATGGTGGTGTGTGTAGTGTAGATGGTTACAGTGATGGTGGTGTGAGTAGTGTAGATGGTTACAGTGATGATGGTGTGTGTAGTGTAGATGGTTACAGTGATGATGGTGGTGTGTGTATTGTAGATTATTACAGTGATGAAGA
>NC_091152.1:50314731-50317231 GCF_040958095.1 Procambarus clarkii | reverse complement strand
CTCGGCTTACATTGTGGCGGTGAGTGGGGCGCCGCGCGAACTGCCGGATGGGTTTCTTGACCCGCCTGGTGGACGGTTTGGGAAGGTGTTCAGTGTCTGGTGGAACAAGGTATCTGCCGGCCATTGTGTTGGGTGGCTTGATGCCACCGGGACTCCCTGGCGCGTGGTGTCCCGTCTTCTAGAAACCTTCCTGTTTCTGTGGGCCTCCGTCTGTTGGGGCCATTGTGTGTGTGTGTTGGTGAAGGTTTTTGTGTCTCTGTTGTGTGGTGCTGGTGCACCGTACTGTGTTGTGTGACTGCTGTGTGCACCGTACTGTGTTGTGTGGTGCTGGTGCACAGTACTGTGTTGTGTGGTGCTGGTGCACTGTACTGTATTGTGTGGTGCTGGTGCACCGTACTGTGTTGTGTGGTGCTGGTGCACCGTACTGTGTTGTGTGGTGCTGGTGCACCATACTGTGTTGTGTAGTGCTGGTGCACCGTACTGTGTTGTGTGGTGCTGGTGCACCGTACTGTGTTGTGTGGTGCTGGTGCACAGTACTGTGTTGTGTGGTGCTGGTGCACTGTACTGTGTTGTGTGGTGCTGGTGCACCGTACTGTGTTGTGTGGTGCTGGTGCACCGTACTTGTTGTGTGGTGCTGGTGCACCGTACTGTGTTGTGCTGGTGCACTGTACTGTGTTGTGTGGTGCTGGTGCACCGTACTGTGTTGTGTGGTGCTGGTGCTCCCTACTGTGTTGTGTGGTGCTGGTGCACTGTACTGTGTTGTGTATTGCTGGTGCTCCCTACTGTGTTGTGTGGTGCTGGTGCACCGTACTGTGTTGTGTGGTGCTGGTGCACTGTACTGTGTTGTGTGGTGCTGGTGCACCGTACTGTGTTGTGTGGTGCTGGTGCTCCCTACTGTGTTGTGTGGTGCTGGTGCACTGTACTGTGTTGTGTGGTGCTTGTGCTCCCTACTGTGTTGTGTGGTGCTGGTGCACCGTACTGTGTTGTGTGGTGCTGGTGCACTGTACTGTGTTGTGTGGTGCTGGTGCACAGTACTGTGTTGTGTGGTGCTGGTGCTCCCTACTGTGTTGTGTGGTGCTGGTGCACCCGTACTCTGTTTGTGTGGTGCTGGTGCACCGTACTGTGTTGTGTGGTGCTGGTGCACCGTACTGTGTTGTGTGGTGCTGGTGCACTGTACTGTGTTGTGTGGTGCTGGTGCACCATACTGTGTTGTGTGGTGCTGGTGCACCGTACTGTGTTGTGTGGTGCTGTGCACCGTACTGTGTTGTGTGGTGCTGGTGCACCGTACTGTGTTGTGTGGTGCTGGTGCACCGTACTGTGTTGTGTGGTGCTGGTGCACCGTACTGTGTTGTGTGGTGCTGGTGCACTGTACTGTGTTGTGTGGTGCTGGTGCACCGTACTGTGTTGTGTGGTGCTGGTGCACCGTACTGTGTTGTGTGGTGCTGGTGCACCGTACTGTGTTGTGTGGTGCTGGTGCACCGTACTGTGTTGTGTGGTGCTGGTGCACCGTACTGTGTTGTGTGGTGCTGGTGCACTGTACTGTGTTGTTGGTGCTGGTGCACCGTACTGTGTTGTGTGGTGCTGGTGCACGTACTGTGTTGTGTGGTGCTGGTGCTCCTACTGTGTTGTGTGGTGCTGGTGCACCGTACTGTGTGTGGTGCTGGTGCACTCTACAGTGTTGTGTGGTGCTGGTGCACCTTACTGTGTTGTGTGGTGCTGGTGCACCGTACTGTGTTGTGTGGTGCTGGTGCACCGTACTGTGTTGTGTGGTGCTGGTGCACCGTACTGTGTTGTGTGGTGCTGGTGCACCGTACTGTGTTGTGTGGTGCTGGTGCACCGTACTGTGTTGTGTGGTGCTGGTGCACCGTACTGTGTTGTGTGGTGCTGGTGCACCGTACTGTGTTGTGTGGTGCTGGTGCACCGTACTGTGTTGTGTGGTGCTGGTGCACCTTACTGTGTTGTGTGGTGCTGGTGCACCGTACTGTGTTGTGTGGTGCTGGTGCACCGTACTGTGTTGTGTGGTGCTGGTGCACCGTACTGTGTTGTGTGGTGCTGGTGCACCGTACTGTGTTGTGTGGTGCTGGTGCACTGTACTGTGTTGTGTGGTGCTGGTGCACCTGTACTGTGTTGTGTGGTGCTGGTGCACCGTACTGTGTTGTGTGGTGCTGGTGCACCGTACTGTGTTGTGTGGTGCTGGTGCACTGTACTGTGTTGTGTGGTGCTGGTGCACCGTACTGTGTTGTGTGGTGCTGGTGCACCGTACTGTGTTGTGTGGTGCTGGTGCACCGTACTTACTGTACTGTGTTGTGTGGTGCTGGTGCACCGTACTTACTGTACTGTGTTGTGTGGTGCTGGTGCACCGTACTGTGTTGTGTGGTGCTGGTGCACCGTACTGTGTTGTGTGGTGCTGGTGCACCGTACTGTGTTGTGTGGTGCTGGTGCACCGTACTTACTGTACTGTGTTGTGTGGTGCTGGTGCACCGTACTTGTACTGTGTTGT
>NC_091152.1:50264392-50314231 GCF_040958095.1 Procambarus clarkii | reverse complement strand
GTGTGTGGAACACACTCTGGTGCAGGGGTGTGTGTAACACACTCTGGCACAGGGGCGTGTGCAACACACTCTGGTGCAGGGGTGTGTGTAACACACTCTGGTGTAGGGGCGTGTGCAACACACACTGGTGCAGGGGTGTGTGTAACACACTCTGGTGCAGGGGCGTGTGTAACACACTCCGGTGCAGGGGTGTGTGTAACACACTCTGGTGCAGAGGCATGTGTAACACTCTGGTGCAGGGGCGTGTGCAACACACTCTGGTGCAGGGGTGTGTGCAACACACTCTGGTGCAGGGGAGTGTGCCACACACTCTGGTGCAGGGGTGTGTGCAACACACACTGGTGTAGTGGTGTGTGTAACACTCTGGTGCAGGGGCGTGTGCAACACACTCTGGTGCATGGGCGTGTGTAACACTCTGGTGCAGGGGTGTGTGTAACACACTCTGGTGCAGGGGCGTGTGCAACACACACTGGTGCAGGGGTGTGTGCAATACACTCTGGTGCAGGGGTTTGTGCAACACACTCTGGTGCAGGGGGGGGTGTAACACACTCTGGTGCAGGGGCGTGTGCAAGACACACTGGTGCAGGTTGTGTGCAACACTCTGGCGCAGGGGTGTGTGCAACACTCTGGTGCAAGGGTGTGTGCAACACACTCTGGTGCAGGGACGTGTGCAACACACTCTGGTGCAGGGGAGTGTGCCACACACTCTGGTGCAGGGGTGTGTGCAACACACACTGGTGTAGTGGTGTGTGTAACACTCTGGTGCAGGGGCGTGTGCAACACACTCTGGTGCATGGGCGTGTGTAACACTCTGGTGCAGGGGTGTGTGCAACACACACTGGTGCAGGGGCGTGTGCAACACACACTGGTGCAGGGGTGTGTGCAATACACTCTGGTGCAGGGGTTTGTGCAACACACTCTGGTGCAGGGGGGGGGGTGTAACACACTCTGGTGCAGGGGCGTGTGCAAGACACACTGGTGCAGCTTGTGTGCAACACTCTGGCGCAGGGGTGTGTGCAACACTCTGGTGCAAGGGTGTGTGCAACACACTCTGGTGCAGGGACGTGTGCAACACACTCTGGTGCAGGGGTGTGTGCAACACACACTGGTGCAGGGGCGTGTGCAACACACTCTGGTGCAGGGGTGTGTGCAACACACACTGGTGTAGGGGCGTGTGCAACACACACTGGTGCAGGGGCGTGTGCAACACACTTTGGTGCAGGGGGGTGTGCAACACACACTGGTGTAGGGGCGTGTGCAACACACTCTGGTGCAGGGGTGTGTGCAACACACACTGGTGTAGGGGCGTGTGCAACACACTTTGGTGCAGGGGTGTGTGCAACACACACTGGTGCAGGGGTGTGTGCAACACACTCTGGTGCAGGGGTGTGTGCAACACACAATGGTGCAGGGGCGTGTGCAACACACTTTGGTGCAGGGGTGTGTGCAACACACACTGGTGCAGGGGTGTGTGCAACACACTTTGGTGCAGGGGTGTGTGCAACACACACTGGTGTAGGGGCGTGTGCAACACACACTGGTGTAGGGGCGTGTGCAACACACACTGGTGCAGGGGCGTGTGCAACACACACTGGTGCAGGGGCGTGTGCAACACACACTGGTGTAGGGGCGTGTGCAACACACACTGGTGCAGGGGTGTGTGCAACACACTCTGGTGCAGGGGTGTGTGTAACACACTCTGGTGCAGGGGCGTGTGCAACACACTCTGGTGCAGGGGTGTGTGTAACACACTCTGGTGTAGGGGCGTGTGCAACACACACTGGTGCAGGGGTGTGTGTAACACACTCTGGTGCAGGGGCGTGTGTAACACACTCTGGTGCAGGGGTGTGTGTAACACACTCTGGTGCAGGGGCGTGTGCAATACACTCTGGTGCAGGGGTGTGTGTAACACACTCTGGTGCAGGGGCGTGTGTAACACTCTGGTGCAGGGGCGTGTGCAACACACTCTGGTGCAGGGGTGTGTGCAACACACTATGGTGCAGGGGAGTGTGCCACACACTCTGGTGCAGGGGTGTGTGCAACACACACTGGTGTAGTGGTGTGTGTAACACTCTGGTGCAGGGGCGTGTGCAACACACTCTGGTGCATGAGCGTGTGTAACACTCTGGTGCAGGGGTGTGTGTAACACACTCTGGTGCAGGGGCGTGTGCAACACACTCTGGTGCAGGGGTGTGTGCAACACACACTGGTGTAGTGGTGTGTGTAACACACTCTGGTGCAGGGGTGTGTGCAACACACACTGGTGCAGGGGCGTGTGCAACACACTCTGGTGCAGGGGCGTGTGCAGCACACAGTGGTGCAGGGGCGTGTGCAGCACACACTGGTGCAGGGGTGTGTGCAACACACTCTGGTGCAGGGTCGTGTGCAACACACGCTGGTGCAGGGGTGTGTGCAACACACTCTGGTGCAGGGGTGTGTGTAACACACTCTGGTGTAGGGGCGTGTGCAACACACACTGGTGCAGGGGTGTGTGTAACACACTCTGGTGCAGGGGCGTGTGTAACACACTCTGGTGCAGGGGTGTGTGTAACACACTCTGGTGCAGGGGCGTGTGCAACACACTCTGGTGCAGGGGTGTGTGTAACACACTCTGGTGCAGGGGTGTGTGTAACACACTCTGGTGCAGGGGCGTGTGTAACACTCTGGTGCAGGGGCGTGTGCAACACACTCTGGTGCAGGGGTGTGTGCAACACACTCTGGTGCAGGGGAGTGTGCCACACACTCTGGTGCAGGGGTGTGTGCAACACACACTGGTGTAGTGGTGTGTGTAACACTCTGGTGCAGGGGCGTGTGCAACACACTCTGGTGCATGGGCGTGTGTAACACTCTGGTGCAGGGGTGTGTGTAACACACTCTGGTGCAGGGGCGTGTGCAACACACTCTGGTGCATGGGAGTGTGTAACACTCTGGTGCAGGGGTGTGTGCAACACACTCTGGTGCAGGGGCGTGTGCAACACACTCTGGTGCAGGGGTGTGTGCAACACACTCTGGTGCAGGGGAGTGTGCCACACACTCTGGTGCAGGGGTGTGTGCAACACACACTGGTGTAGTGGTGTGTGTAACACTGGTGCATGGGCGTGTGGAACACTCTGGTGCAGGGGTGTGTGCAACACACTCTGGTGCAGGGGTGTGTGCAACACACACTGGTGTAGTGGTGTGTGTAACACACTCTGGTGCAGGGGTGTGTGTAACACACTCTGGTGCAGGGGTGTGTGTAACACACTCTGGTGCAGGTGTGTGTGTAACACACTCTGGTGCAGGGGTGTGTGCAACACACACTGGTGTAGTGGTGTGTGTAACACTCTGGTGCAGGGGCGTGTGCAACACACTCTGGTGCATGGGCGTGTGTAACACTCTGGTGCAGGGGTGTGTGTAACACACTCTGGTGCAGGGGCGTGTGCAACACACTCTGGTGCATGGGCGTGTGTAACACTCTGGTGCAGGGGTGTGTGCAACACACTCTGGTGCAGGGGCGTGTGCAACACACTCTGGTTCAGGGGTGTGTGCAACACACTCTGGTGCAGGGGAGTGTGCCACACACTCTTGTGCAGGGGTGTGTGCAACACACACTGGTGTAGTGGTGTGTGTAACACTCTGGTGCAGAGGCGTGTGCAACACACTCTGGTGCATGGGCGTGTGTAACACTCTGGTGCAGGGGTGTGTGCAACACACTCTGGTGCAGGGGTGTGTGCAACACACACTGGTGTAGTGGTGTGTGTAACACACTCTGGTGCAGGGGTGTGTGTAACACACTCTGGTGCAGGGGTGTGTGTAACACACTCTGGTGCAGGTGTGTGTGTAACACACTCTGGTGCAGGGGTGTGTGCAACACACTCTGTTGCAGGGGAGTGTGCAACACACTCTGGTGCAGGGGTGTGTGTAACACACTCTGGTGCAGGGACGTGTGCAACACACTCTGGTGCAGGGGCGTGTGCAACACTCTCTGGTGCAGGGGTGTATGCAACACACACTGGTGTAGTGGTGTGTGTAACACTCTGGTGCAGGGGCGTGTGCAACACTCTGGTGCAGGGGTGTGTGTAACACTCTGGTGCAGGGGCGTGTGCAACACTCTGGTGCAGGGGTGTGTGTAACACTTTGGTGCAGGGGTGTGTGTAACACTCTGGTGCAGGGGTGTGTGTAACACTCTGGTGCAGGGGTGTGTGTAACACTCTGGTGCAGGGGTGTGTGTAACACTTTGGTGCAGGGGTGTGTGTAACACTCTGGTGCAGGGGTGTGTGTAACACTCTGGTGCAGGGGAGTGTGTAACACACTCTGGTGCAGGGGTGTGTGTAACACTCTGGTGCAGGGGTGTGTGTAACACTCTGGTGCAGGGGTGTGTGTAACACTCTGGTGCAGGGGAGTGTGTAACACACTCTGGTGCAGGGGTGTGTGTAACACACTCTGGTGCAGGGGTGTGTGTAACACTCTGGTGCAGGGGTGTGTGCAACACTCTGGTGCAGGGGGGTGTGTAACACTCTGGTGCAGGGGTGTGTGTAACACACTCTGGTGCAGGGGTGTGTGTAACACACTCTGGTGCAGGGGTGTGTGTAACACACTCTGGTGCAGGGGTGTGTGTAACACTCTGGTGCAGGGGCGTGTGCAACACTCTGGTGCAGGGGTGTGTGTAACACTCTGGTGCAGGGGTGTGTGTAACACTCTGGTGCAGGGGTGTGTGTAACACTCTGGTGCAGGCTTTTGTGCAACACTCTGGTGCAGGGGGCGTGTGTAACAAGCTGGTGCAGGGGTGTGTGTAACACACTCTGGTGCAGGGGCGTGTGCAACACACACTGGTGCAGGGGCGTGTACAACACACACTGGTGCAGGGGCGTGTGCAACACACACTGGTGCAGGGGTGTGCAACACACACTGGTGCAGGGGCGTGTGCAACACACACTGGTGCAGGGGCGTGTGCAACACACACTGGTGCAGGGGCGTGTGCAACAAACACTGGTGCAGGGGCGTGTGCAACACACACTGGTGTAGTGGTGTGTGCAACACACTCTGGTGCAGGGGTAAGTGTAACACACTCTGGTGCAGGGGTGTGTGCAACACACTCTGGTGCAGGGGCGTGTGCAACACACTCTGCTGCAGGGGTGTGTGCAATACACACTGGTGCAGGGGCGTGTGCAACACACTCTGGTGCAAGGGCGTGAGCAACACACGCTGGTGCAGGGGCGTGTGCAACACACTCTCGTGCAGAGGCGTGTGCAACACACTCTGGTGCAGGGGTGTGTGCAACACACTCTGGTGCAGGGGCGTGTGCAACACACTCTGGTGCAGGGGTGTGTGCAACACACTCTGGTGTAGGGGTGTGTGCAACACACACTGGTGCAGGGGCGTGTGCAACACACTCTGGTGCAGGGGTGTGTGCAACACATACTGGTGCATGGGCGTGTGCAACACACACTGGTGCAGGGGCGTGTGCAACACACACTGGTGCAGGGGTGTGTGCAACACACTCTGGTGCAGGGGTGTGTGCAACACACACTGGTGCAGGGGCGTGTGCAACACACACTGGTGCAGGGGTGTGTGCAATACACTCTGGTGCAGGGGGGTGTGTAACACACTCTGGTGCAGGGGCGTGTGCAAGACACACTGGTGCAGGTTGTGTGCAACACTCTGGTGCAGGGGTGTGTGCAACACTCTGGTGCAAGGGTGTGTGCAACACACTCTGGTGCAGGGACGTGTGCAACACACTCTGGTGCAGGGGTGTGTGCAACACACACTGGTGCAGGGGCGTGTGCAACACACTCTGGTGCAGGGGTGTATGCAACACACACTGGTGCAGGGGCGTGTGCAACACACCCTGGTGCAGGGGCGTTTGCAGCACACACTGGTGCAGGGGCGTGTGCAACACACTCTGGTGCAGGGGTGTGTGCAACACACACTGGTGCAGGGGCGTGTGCAACACACCTTGGTGCAGGGGCGTGTGCAACACACACTGGTGCCGGGGTGTGTGCAACACACACTGGTGCAGGGGTGTGTGCAACACACTCTGGTGCAGGGGTGTGTGTAACATACACTGGTGCAGGGGTGTGTGCAACACACTTTGGTGCAGGGGTGTGTGCAACACATACTGGTGCAGGGGCGTCTGCAACACACACTGGTGCAGGGGTGTGTACAACACACACTGGTGTAGGGGCGTGTGCAACACACACTGGTGCAGGGGCGTGTGCAACACACTTTGGTGCAGGGGTGTGTGCAACACACACTGGTGTAGGGGCGTGTGCAACACACTCTGATGCAGGGGTGTGTGCAACACACACTGGTGTAGGGGCGTGTGCAACACACTTTGGTGCAGAGGTGTGTGCAACACACACTGGTGCAGGGGTGTGTGCAACACACTCTGGTGCAGGGGTGTGTGCAACACACACTGGGTCAGGGGCGTGTGCAACACACTTTGGTGCAGGGGTGTGTGCAACACACACAGGTGAAGGGGTGTGTGCAACACACACTGGTGTAGGGGCGTGTGCAACACACACTGGTGTAGGGGCGTGTGCAACACACACTGGTGCAGGGACGTGTGCAACAGACACTGGTGCAGGGGCGTGTGCAACACACTCTGGTGCAGGGGTGTGTGCAACACACTCTGGTGCAGGGGAGTGTGCCACACACTCTGGTGCAGGGGTGTGTGCAACACACACTGGTGTAGTGGTGTGTGTAACACTCTGGTGCAGGGGCGTGTGCAACACACTCTGGTGCATGGGCGTGTGTAACACTCTGGTGCAGGGGTGTGTGTAACACACTCTGGTGCAGGGGCGTGTGCAACACACTCTGGTGCATGGGAGTGTGTAACACTCTGGTGCAGGGGTGTGTGCAACACACTCTGGTGCAGGGGCGTGTGCAACACACTCTGGTGCAGGGGTGTGTGCAACACACTCTGGTGCAGGGGAGTGTGCCACACACTCTGGTGCAGGGGTGTGTGCAACACACACTGGTGTAGTGGTGTGTGTAACACTGGTGCATGGGCGTGTGGAACACTCTGGTGCAGGGGTGTGTGCAACACACTCTGGTGCAGGGGTGTGTGCAACACACACTGGTGTAGTGGTGTGTGTAACACACTCTGGTGCAGGGGTGTGTGTAACACACTCTGGTGCAGGGGTGTGTGTAACACACTCTGGTGCAGGTGTGTGTGTAACACACTCTGGTGCAGGGGTGTGTGCAACACACACTGGTGTAGTGGTGTGTGTAACACTCTGGTGCAGGGGCGTGTGCAACACACTCTGGTGCATGGGCGTGTGTAACACTCTGGTGCAGGGGTGTGTGTAACACACTCTGGTGCAGGGGCGTGTGCAACACACTCTGGTGCATGGGCGTGTGTAACACTCTGGTGCAGGGGTGTGTGCAACACACTCTGGTGCAGGGGCGTGTGCAACACACTCTGGTTCAGGGGTGTGTGCAACACACTCTGGTGCAGGGGAGTGTGCCACACACTCTTGTGCAGGGGTGTGTGCAACACACACTGGTGTAGTGGTGTGTGTAACACTCTGGTGCAGAGGCGTGTGCAACACACTCTGGTGCATGGGCGTGTGTAACACTCTGGTGCAGGGGTGTGTGCAACACACTCTGGTGCAGGGGTGTGTGCAACACACACTGGTGTAGTGGTGTGTGTAACACACTCTGGTGCAGGGGTGTGTGTAACACACTCTGGTGCAGGGGTGTGTGTAACACACTCTGGTGCAGGTGTGTGTGTAACACACTCTGGTGCAGGGGTGTGTGCAACACACTCTGTTGCAGGGGAGTGTGCAACACACTCTGGTGCAGGGGTGTGTGTAACACACTCTGGTGCAGGGACGTGTGCAACACACTCTGGTGCAGGGGCGTGTGCAACACTCTCTGGTGCAGGGGTGTATGCAACACACACTGGTGTAGTGGTGTGTGTAACACTCTGGTGCAGGGGCGTGTGCAACACTCTGGTGCAGGGGTGTGTGTAACACTCTGGTGCAGGGGCGTGTGCAACACTCTGGTGCAGGGGTGTGTGTAACACTTTGGTGCAGGGGTGTGTGTAACACTCTGGTGCAGGGGTGTGTGTAACACTCTGGTGCAGGGGTGTGTGTAACACTCTGGTGCAGGGGTGTGTGTAACACTTTGGTGCAGGGGTGTGTGTAACACTCTGGTGCAGGGGTGTGTGTAACACTCTGGTGCAGGGGAGTGTGTAACACACTCTGGTGCAGGGGTGTGTGTAACACTCTGGTGCAGGGGTGTGTGTAACACTCTGGTGCAGGGGTGTGTGTAACACTCTGGTGCAGGGGAGTGTGTAACACACTCTGGTGCAGGGGTGTGTGTAACACACTCTGGTGCAGGGGTGTGTGTAACACTCTGGTGCAGGGGTGTGTGCAACACTCTGGTGCAGGGGGGTGTGTAACACTCTGGTGCAGGGGTGTGTGTAACACACTCTGGTGCAGGGGTGTGTGTAACACACTCTGGTGCAGGGGTGTGTGTAACACACTCTGGTGCAGGGGTGTGTGTAACACTCTGGTGCAGGGGCGTGTGCAACACTCTGGTGCAGGGGTGTGTGTAACACTCTGGTGCAGGGGTGTGTGTAACACTCTGGTGCAGGGGTGTGTGTAACACTCTGGTGCAGGCTTTTGTGCAACACTCTGGTGCAGGGGGCGTGTGTAACAAGCTGGTGCAGGGGTGTGTGTAACACACTCTGGTGCAGGGGCGTGTGCAACACACACTGGTGCAGGGGCGTGTACAACACACACTGGTGCAGGGGCGTGTGCAACACACACTGGTGCAGGGGTGTGCAACACACACTGGTGCAGGGGCGTGTGCAACACACACTGGTGCAGGGGCGTGTGCAACACACACTGGTGCAGGGGCGTGTGCAACAAACACTGGTGCAGGGGCGTGTGCAACACACACTGGTGTAGTGGTGTGTGCAACACACTCTGGTGCAGGGGTAAGTGTAACACACTCTGGTGCAGGGGTGTGTGCAACACACTCTGGTGCAGGGGCGTGTGCAACACACTCTGCTGCAGGGGTGTGTGCAATACACACTGGTGCAGGGGCGTGTGCAACACACTCTGGTGCAAGGGCGTGAGCAACACACGCTGGTGCAGGGGCGTGTGCAACACACTCTCGTGCAGAGGCGTGTGCAACACACTCTGGTGCAGGGGTGTGTGCAACACACTCTGGTGCAGGGGCGTGTGCAACACACTCTGGTGCAGGGGTGTGTGCAACACACTCTGGTGTAGGGGTGTGTGCAACACACACTGGTGCAGGGGCGTGTGCAACACACTCTGGTGCAGGGGTGTGTGCAACACATACTGGTGCATGGGCGTGTGCAACACACACTGGTGCAGGGGCGTGTGCAACACACACTGGTGCAGGGGTGTGTGCAACACACTCTGGTGCAGGGGTGTGTGCAACACACACTGGTGCAGGGGCGTGTGCAACACACACTGGTGCAGGGGTGTGTGCAATACACTCTGGTGCAGGGGGGTGTGTAACACACTCTGGTGCAGGGGCGTGTGCAAGACACACTGGTGCAGGTTGTGTGCAACACTCTGGTGCAGGGGTGTGTGCAACACTCTGGTGCAAGGGTGTGTGCAACACACTCTGGTGCAGGGACGTGTGCAACACACTCTGGTGCAGGGGTGTGTGCAACACACACTGGTGCAGGGGCGTGTGCAACACACTCTGGTGCAGGGGTGTATGCAACACACACTGGTGCAGGGGCGTGTGCAACACACCCTGGTGCAGGGGCGTTTGCAGCACACACTGGTGCAGGGGCGTGTGCAACACACTCTGGTGCAGGGGTGTGTGCAACACACACTGGTGTAGGGGCGTGTGCAACACACTCTGATGCAGGGGTGTGTGCAACACACACTGGTGTAGGGGCGTGTGCAACACACTTTGGTGCAGAGGTGTGTGCAACACACACTGGTGCAGGGGTGTGTGCAACACACTCTGGTGCAGGGGTGTGTGCAACACACTCTGGTGTAGGGGTGTGTGCAACACACACTGGTGCAGGGGCGTGTGCAACACACTCTGGTGCAGGGGTGTGTGCAACACATACTGGTGCATGGGCGTGTGCAACACACACTGGTGCAGGGGCGTGTGCAACACACACTGGTGCAGGGGTGTGTGCAACACACTCTGGTGCAGGGGTGTGTGCAACACACACTGGTGCAGGGGCGTGTGCAACACACACTGGTGCAGGGGTGTGTGCAATACACTCTGGTGCAGGGGGGTGTGTAACACACTCTGGTGCAGGGGCGTGTGCAAGACACACTGGTGCAGGTTGTGTGCAACACTCTGGTGCAGGGGTGTGTGCAACACTCTGGTGCAAGGGTGTGTGCAACACACTCTGGTGCAGGGACGTGTGCAACACACTCTGGTGCAGGTGTGTGTGCAACACACACTGGTGCAGGGGCGTGTGCAACACACTCTGGTGCAGGGGTGTATGCAACACACACTGGTGCAGGGGCGTGTGCAACACACCCTGGTGTAGGGGCGTGTGCAACACACACTGGTGCAGGGGCGTGTGCAACACACTTTGGTGCAGGGGTGTGTGCAACACACACTGGTGTAGGGGCGTGTGCAACACACTCTGATGCAGGGGTGTGTGCAACACACACTGGTGTAGGGGCGTGTGCAACACACTTTGGTGCAGAGGTGTGTGCAACACACACTGGTGCAGGGGTGTGTGCAACACACTCTGGTGCAGGGGTGTGTGCAACACACACTGGGTTAGGGGCGTGTGCAACACACTTTGGTGCAGGGGTGTGTGCAACACACACAGGTGCAGGGGTGTGTGCAACACACACTGGTGTAGGGGCGTGTGCAACACACACTGGTGTAGGGGCGTGTGCAACACACACTGGTGCAGGGACGTGTGCAACAGACACTGGTGCAGGGGCGTGTGCAACACACACTGGTGTAGGGGCGTGTGCAACACACACTGGTGCAGGGGTGTACAACACTCTGGTGCAGGGGTGTGTGCAACACACTCTGGTGCAGGGGTGTGTGCAACACACACTGGTGCAGGGGCGTGTGCAACACACACTGGTGCAGGGGCATGTGCAACACACACTGGTGCAGGGGCGTGTGCAACACACACTGGTGCAGGGGCGTGTGCAACACACACGGGTGTAGGGGCGTGTGCAACACACACTGGTCCAGGGGTGTGTGCAACACACTCTGGTGCAGGGGTGTGTGTAACACACTCTGGTGCAGGGGCGTGTGCAACACACTCTGGCGCAGGGGTGTGTGTAACACACTCTGGTGTAGGGGCGTGTGCAACACACACTGGTGCAGGGGAGTGCAACACTCTGGTGCAGGGGTGTGTGCTACACACTCTGGTGCAGGGGTGTGTGCAACACACTCTGGTGCAGGGGTGTGTGCAACACACACTGGGTCAGGGGCGTGTGCAACACACTTTGGTGCAGGGGTGTGTGCAACACACACAGGTGCAGGGGTGTGTGCAACACACACTGGTGTAGGGGCGTGTGCAACACACACTGGTGTAGGGGCGTGTGCAACACACACTGGTGCAGGGACGTGTGCAACAGACACTGGTGCAGGGGCGTGTGCAACACACACTGGTGTAGGGGCGTGTGCAACACACACTGGTGCAGGGGTGTACAACACTCTGGTGCAGGGGTGTGTGCAACACACTCTGGTGCAGGGGTGTGTGCAACACACACTGGTGCAGGGGCGTGTGCAACACACACTGGTGCAGGGGCATGTGCAACACACACTGGTGCAGGGGCGTGTGCAACACACACTGGTGCAGGGGCGTGTGCAACACACACGGGTGTAGGGGCGTGTGCAACACACACTGGTCCAGGGGTGTGTGCAACACACTCTGGTGCAGGGGTGTGTGTAACACACTCTGGTGCAGGGGCGTGTGCAACACACTCTGGCGCAGGGGTGTGTGTAACACACTCTGGTGCAGGGGTGTGTGCAACACACACTGGTGCAGGGGCGTGTGCAACACACACTGGTGCAGGGGCATGTGCAACACACACTGGTGCAGGGGCGTGTGCAACACACACTGGTGCAGGGGCGTGTGCAACACACACGGGTGTAGGGGCGTGTGCAACACACACTGGTCCAGGGGTGTGTGCAACACACTCTGGTGCAGGGGTGTGTGTAACACACTCTGGTGCAGGGGCGTGTGCAACACACTCTGGCGCAGGGGTGTGTGTAACACACTCTGGTGTAGGGGCGTGTGCAACACACACTGGTGCAGGGGAGTGCAACACTCTGGTGCAGGGGTGTGTGCAACACACTCTGGTGCAGGGGTGTGTGCAACACACACTGGTGCAGGGGCGTGTGCAACACACACTGGTGCAGGGGCGTGTGCAACACACACTGGTGCAGGGGCGTGTGCAACACACACTGATGCAGGGGTGTGTGCAACACACACTGGTGCAGGGGCGTGTGCAACACACACTGGTGCAGGGGTGTGCAACACACACTGGTGCAGGGGCGTGTGCAACACACACTGGTGCAGGGGCGTGTGCAACACACACTGGTGCAGGGCCGTGTGCAACACACACTGGTGCAGGGGTGTGCAACACACACTGGTGCAGGGGCGTGTGCAACACACACTGGTGCAGGGGCGTGTGCAACACACACTGGTGCAGGGGAGTGTGCAACAAACACTGGTGCAGGGGTGTGTGCAACACACTCTGGTGCAGGGGTGTGTGCAACACACACTGGTGTAGTGGTGTGTGTAACACACTCTGGTGCAGGGGTGTGTGTAACACACTCTGGTGCAGGGGTGTGTGTAGCACACTCTGGTGCAGGTGTGTGTGTAACACACTCTGGTGCAGGGGTGTGTGCAACACACTCTGTTGCAGGGGAGTGTGCAACACACTCTGGTGCAAGGGTGTGTGTAACACACTCTGGTGCAGGGGTGTGTGTAACACACTCTGTTGCAGGGGTGTGTGTAACACACTCTGGTGCAGGGACGTGTGCAACACACTCTGGTGCAGGGGCGTGTGCAACACTCTCTGGTGCAGGGGTGTGTGCAACACACACTGGTGTAGTGGTGTGTGTAACACTCTGGTGCAGGGGCGTGTGCAACACTCTGGTGCAGGGGTGTGTGTAACACTCTGGTGCAGGGGCGTGTGCAACACTCTGGTGCAGGGGTGTGTGTAACACTTTGGTGCAGGGGTGTGTGTAACACTCTGGTGCAGGGGTGTGTGTAACACTCTGGTGCAGGGGTGTGTGTAACACTCTGGTGCAGGGGTGTGTGTAACACTTTGGTGCAGGGGTGTGTGTAACACTCTGGTGCAGGGGTGTGTGTAACACTCTGGTGCAGGGGAGTGTGTAACACACTCTGGTGCAGGGGTGTGTGTAACACTCTGGTGCAGGGGTGTGTGTAACACTCTGGTGCAGGGGAGTGTGTAACACACTCTGGTGCAGGGGTGTGTGTAACACTCTGGTGCAGGGGAGTGTGTAACACACTCTGGTGCAGGGGTGTGTGTAACACTCTGGTGCAGGGGTGTGTGTAACACTCTGGTGCAGGGGTGTGTGTAACACTCTGGTGCAGGGGAGTGTGTAACACACTCTGGTGCAGGGGTGTGTGTAACACACTCTGGTGCAGGGGTGTGTGTAACACTCTGGTGCAGGGGTGTGTGCAACACTCTGGTGCAGGGGGGTGTGTAACACTCTGGTGCAGGGGTGTGTGTAACACACTCTGGTGCAGGGGTGTGTGTAACACACTCTGGTGCAGGGGTGTGTGTAACACACTCTGGTGCAGGGGTGTGTGTAACACTCTGGTGCAGGGGCGTGTGCAACACTCTGGTGCAGGGGTGTGTGTAACACTCTGGTGCAGGGGTGTGTGTAACACTCTGGTGCAGGGGTGTGTGTAACACTCTGGTGCAGGCTTTTGTGCAACACTCTGGTGCAGGGGGCGTGTGTAACAAGCTGGTGCAGGGGTGTGTGTAACACACTCTGGTGCAGGGGCGTGTGCAACACACACTGGTGCATGGGCGTGTACAACACACACTGGTGCAGGGGCGTGTGCAACACACACTGGTGCAGGGGTGTGCAACACACACTGGTGCAGGGGCGTGTGCAACACACACTGGTGCAGGGGCGTGTGCAACAAACACTGGTGCAGGGGCGTGTGCAACACACACTGGTGTAGTGGTGTGTGCAACACACTCTGGTGCAGGGGTAAGTGTAACACACTCTGGTGCAGGGGTGTGTGCAACACACTCTGGTGCAGGGGCGTGTGCAACACACTCTGCTGCAGGGGTGTGTGCAATACACACTGGTGCAGGGGCGTGTGCAACACACTCTGGTGCAAGGGCGTGAGCAACACACGCTGGTGCAGGGGCGTGTGCAACACACTCTCGTGCAGAGGCGTGTGCAACACACTCTGGTGCAGGGGTGTGTGCAACACACTCTGGTGCAGGGGCGTGTGCAACACACTCTGGTGCAGGGGTGTGTGCAACACACTCTGGTGTAGGGGTGTGTGCAACACACACTGGTGCAGGGGCGTGTGCAACACACTCTGGTGCAGGGGTGTGTGCAACACATACTGGTGCATGGGCGTGTGCAACACACACTGGTGCAGGGGCGTGTGCAACACACACTGGTGCAGGGGTGTGTGCAACACACTCTGGTGCAGGGGTGTGTGCAACACACACTGGTGCAGGGGCGTGTGCAACACACACTGGTGCAGGGGTGTGTGCAATACACTCTGGTGCAGGGGGGTGTGTAACACACTCTGGTGCAGGGGCGTGTGCAAGACACACTGGTGCAGGTTGTGTGCAACACTCTGGTGCAGGGGTGTGTGCAACACTCTGGTGCAAGGGTGTGTGCAACACACTCTGGTGCAGGGACGTGTGCAACACACTCTGGTGCAGGGGTGTGTGCAACACACACTGGTGCAGGGGCGTGTGCAACACACTCTGGTGCAGGGGTGTATGCAACACACACTGGTGCAGGGGCGTGTGCAACACACCCTGGTGCAGGGGCGTTTGCAGCACACACTGGTGCAGGGGCGTGTGCAACACACTCTGGTGCAGGGGTGTGTGCAACACACACTGGTGCAGGGGCGTGTGCAACACACCTTGGTGCAGGGGCGTGTGCAACACACACTGGTGCCGGGGTGTGTGCAACACACACTGGTGCAGGGGTGTGTGCAACACACTCTGGTGCAGGGGTGTCTGTAACATACACTGGTGCAGGGGTGTGTGCAACACACTTTGGTGCAGGGGTGTGTGCAACACACACTGGTGCAGGGGCGTCTGCAACACACACTGGTGCAGGGGTGTGTACAACACACACTGGTGTAGGGGCGTGTGCAACACACACTGGTGCAGGGGCGTGTGCAACACACTTTGGTGCAGGGGTGTGTGCAACACACACTGGTGTAGGGGCGTGTGCAACACACTCTGATGCAGGGGTGTGTGCAACACACACTGGTGTAGGGGCGTGTGCAACACACTTTGGTGCAGAGGTGTGTGCAACACACACTGGTGCAGGGGTGTGTGCAACACACTCTGGTGCAGGGGTGTGTGCAACACACACTGGGTCAGGGGCGTGTGCAACACACTTTGGTGCAGGGGTGTGTGCAACACACACTGGTGCAGGGGTGTGTGCAACACACACTGGTGTAGGGGCGTGTGCAACACACACTGGTGTAGGGACGTGTGCAACACACACTGGTGCAGGGACGTGTGCAACAGACACTGGTGCAGGGGCGTGTGCAACACACACTGGTGTAGGGGCGTGTGCAACACACACTGGTGCAGGGGTGTACAACACTCTGGTGCAGGGGTGTGTGCAACACACTCTGGTGCAGGGGTGTGTGCAACACACACTGGTGCAGGGGCGTGTGCAACACACACTGGTGCAGGGGCATGTGCAACACACACTGGTGCAGGGGCGTGTGCAACACACACTGGTGCAGGGGCGTGTGCAACACACACGGGTGTAGGGGCGTGTGCAACACACACTGGTCCAGGGGTGTGTGCAACACACTCTGGTGCAGGGGTGTGTGTAACACCCTCTGGTGCAGGGGCGTGTGCAACACACTCTGGCGCAGGGGTGTGTGTAACACACTCTGGTGCAGGGGCGTGTGCAACACACACTGGTGCAGGGGCGTGTGCAACACACACGGGTGTAGGGGCGTGTGCAACACACACTGGTCCAGGGGTGTGTGCAACACACTCTGGTGCAGGGGTGTGTGTAACACACTCTGGTGCAGGGGCGTGTGCAACACACTCTGGCGCAGGGGTGTGTGTAACACACTCTGGTGTAGGGGCGTGTGCAACACACACTGGTGCAGGGGAGTGCAACACTCTGGTGCAGGGGTGTGTGCAACACACTCTGGTGCAGGGGTGTGTGCAACACACACTGGTGCAGGGGCGTGTGCAACACACACTGGTGCAGGGGCGTGTGCAACACACACTGGTGCAGGGGCGTGTGCAACACACACTGATGCAGGGGCGTGTGCAACACACACTGGTGCAGGGGCGTGTGCAACACACACTGGTGCAGGGGTGTGCAACACACACTGGTGCAGGGGCGTGTGCAACACACACTGGTGCAGGGGCGTGTGCAACACACACTGGTGCAGGGCCGTGTGCAACACACACTGGTGCAGGGGTGTGCAACACACACTGGTGCAGGGGCGTGTGCAACACACACTGGTGCAGGGGCGTGTGCAACACACACTGGTGCAGGGGAGTGTGCAACAAACACTGGTGCAGGGGTGTGTGCAACACACTCTGGTGCAGGGGTGTGTGCAACACACACTGGTGTAGTGGTGTGTGTAACACACTCTGGTGCAGGGGTGTGTGTAACACACTCTGGTGCAGGGGTGTGTGTAGCACACTCTGGTGCAGGTGTGTGTGTAACACACTCTGGTGCAGGGGTGTGTGCAACACACTCTGTTGCAGGGGAGTGTGCAACACACTCTGGTGCAAGGGTGTGTGTAACACACTCTGGTGCAGGGGTGTGTGTAACACACTCTGTTGCAGGGGTGTGTGTAACACACTCTGGTGCAGGGACGTGTGCAACACACTCTGGTGCAGGGGCGTGTGCAACACTCTCTGGTGCAGGGGTGTGTGCAACACACACTGGTGTAGTGGTGTGTGTAACACTCTGGTGCAGGGGCGTGTGCAACACTCTGGTGCAGGGGTGTGTGTAACACTCTGGTGCAGGGGCGTGTGCAACACTCTGGTGCAGGGGTGTGTGTAACACTTTGGTGCAGGGGTGTGTGTAACACTCTGGTGCAGGGGTGTGTGTAACACTCTGGTGCAGGGGTGTGTGTAACACTCTGGTGCAGGGGTGTGTGTGTAACACTTTGGTGCAGGGGTGTGTGTAACACTCTGGTGCAGGGGTGTGTGTAACACTCTGGTGCAGGGGAGTGTGTAACACACACTGGTGCAGGGGTGTGTGTAACACTCTGGTGCAGGGGTGTGTGTAACACTCTGGTGCAGGGGTGTGTGTAACACTCTGGTGCAGGGGAGTGTGTAACACACTCTGGTGCAGGGGTGTGTGTAACACACTCTGGTGCAGGGGTGTGTGTAACACTCTGGTGCAGGGGTGTGTGCAACACTCTGGTGCAGGTGGGTGTGTAACACTCTGGTGCAGGGGTGTGTGTAACACACTCTGGTGCAGGGGTGTGTGTAACACAGTCTGGTGCAGGGGTGTGTGTAACACACTCTGGTGCAGGGGTGTGTGTAACACTCTGGTGCAGGGGCGTGTGCAACACTCTGGTGCAGGGGTGTGTGTAACACTCTGGTGCAGGGGTGTGTGTAACACTCTGGTGCAGGGGTGTGTGTAACACTCTGGTGCAGGCTTTTGTGCAACACTCTGGTGCAGGGGGCGTGTGTAACAAGCTGGTGCAGGGGTGTGTGTAACACACTCTGGTGCAGGGGCGTGTGCAACACACACTGGTGCAGGGGCGTGTACAACACACACTGGTGCAGGGGCGTGTGCAACACACACTGGTGCAGGGGTGTGCAACACACACTGGTGCAGGGGCGTGTGCAACACACACTGGTGCAGGGGCGTGTGCAACACACACTGGTGCAGGGGCGTGTGCAACAAACACTGGTGCAGGGGCGTGTGCAACACACACTGGTGTAGTGGTGTGTGCAACACACTCTGGTGCAGGGGTAAGTGTAACACACTCTGGTGCAGGGGTGTGTGCAACACACTCTGGTGCAGGGGCGTGTGCAACACACTCTGCTGCAGGGGTGTGTGCAATACACACTGGTGCAGGGGCGTGTGCAACACACTCTGGTGCAAGGGCGTGAGCAACACACGCTGGTGCAGGGGCGTGTGCAACAGACTCTCGTGCAGAGGCGTGTGCAACACACTCTGGTGCAGGGGTGTGTGCAACACACTCTGGTGCAGGGGCGTGTGCAACACACTCTGGTGCAGGGGTGTGTGCAACACACTCTGGTGTAGGGGTGTGTGCAACACACACTGGTGCAGGGGCGTGTGCAACACACTCTGGTGCAGGGGTGTGTGCAACACATACTGGTGCATGGGCGTGTGCAACACACACTGGTGCAGGGGTGTGTGCAACACACTCTGGTGCAGGGGTGTGTGCAACACACACTGGTGCAGGGGCGTGTGCAACACACACTGGTGCAGGGGTGTGTGCAATACACTCTGGTGCAGGGGGGTGTGTAACACACTCTGGTGCAGGGGCGTGTGCAAGACACACAGGTGCAGGTTGTGTGCAACACTCTGGTGCAGGGGTGTGTGCAACACTCTGGTGCAAGGGTGTGTGCAACACACTCTGGTGCAGGGACGTGTGCAACACACTCTGGTGCAGGGGTGTGTGCAACACACACTGTTGCAGGGGCGTGTGCAACACACTCTGGTGCAGGGGTGTATGCAACACACACTGGTGCAGGGGCGTGTGCAACACACCCTGGTGCAGGGGTGTGTGCAACACACACTGGTGCAGGGGCGTGTGCAACACACCTTGGTGCAGGGGCGTGTGCAACACACACTGGTGCAGGGGTGTGTGCAACACACACTGGTGCAGGGGTGTGTGCAACACACTCTGGTGCAGGGGTGTGTGTAACATACACTGGTGCAGGGGTGTGTGCAACACACACTGGTGTAGGGGCGTGTGCAACACACACTGGTGCAGGGGCGTGTGCAACACACTTTGGTGCAGGGGTGTGTGCAACACACACTGGTGCAGGGGTGTGTGCAACACACTTTGGTGCACGGGTGTGTGCAACACACACTGGTGTAGGGGCGTGTGCAACACACTCTGGTGCAGGGGTGTGTGCAACACACACTGGTGTAGGGGCGTGTGCAACACACTTTGGTGCAGAGGTGTGTGCAACACACACTGGTGCAGGGGTGTGTGCAACACACTCTGGTGCAGGGGTGTGTGCAACACACACTGGGTCAGGGGCGTGTGCAACACACTTTGGTGCAGGGGTGTGTGCAACACACACTGGTGCAGGGGTGTGTGCAACACACTTTGGTGCAGGGGTGTGTGCAACACACACTGGTGTAGGGGCGTGTGCAACACACACTGGTGTAGGGGCGTGTGCAACACACACTGGTGCAGGGACGTGTGCAACAGACATTGGTGCAGGGGCGTGTGCAACACACACTGGTGCAGGGGTGTGTGCAACACACACTGGTGCAGGGGCGTGTGCAACACACCTTGGTGCAGGGGCGTGTGCAACACACACTGGTGCAGGGGTGTGTGCAACACACACTGGTGCAGGGGTGTGTGCAACACACTCTGGTGCAGGGGTGTGTGTGTAACATACACTGGTGCAGGGGTGTGTGCAACACACTTTGGTGCAGGGGTGTGTGCAACACACACTGGTGCAGGGGCGTCTGCAACACACACTGGTGCAGGGGTGTGTGCAACACACACTGGTGTAGGGGCGTGTGCAACACACACTGGTGCAGGGGCGTGTGCAACACACTTTGGTGCAGGGGTGTGTGCAACACACACTGGTGCAGGGGTGTGTGCAACACACTTTGGTGCAGGGGTGTGTGCAACACACACCGGTGTTTGGGCGTGTGCAACACACTCTGGTGCAGGGGTGTGTGCAACACACACTGGTGTAGGGGCGTGTGCAACACACTTTGGTGCAGAGGTGTGTGCAACACACACTGGTGCAGGGGTGTGTGCAACACACTCTGGTGCAGGGGTGTGTGCAACACACACTGGGTCAGAGGCGTGTGCAACACACTTTGGTGCAGGGGTGTGTGCAACACACACTGGTGCAGGGGTGTGTGCAACACACTTTGGTGCAGGGGTGTGTGCAACACACACTGGTGTATTGGCGTGTGCAACACACACTGGTGTAGGGGCGTGTGCAACACACACTGGTGCAGGGACGTGTGCAACAGACACTGGTGCAGGGGCGTGTGCAACACACACTGGTGTAGGGGCGTGTGCAACACACTCTGGTGCAGGGGTGTGTGCAACACCCACTGGTGCAGGGGCGTGTGCAACACACACTGGTGCAGGGGCATGTGCAACACACACTGGTGCAGGGGCGTGTGCAACACACACTGGTGCAGGGGCGTGTGCAACACACACGGGTGTAGGGGCGTGTGCAACACACACTGGTCCAGGGGTGTGTGCAACACACTCTGGTGCAGGGGTGTGTGTAACACACTCTGGTGCAGGGGCGTGTGCAACACACTCTGGCGCAGGGGTGTGTGTAACACACTCTGGTGTAGGGGCGTGTGCAACACACACTGGTGCAGGGGAGTGCAACACTCTGGTGCAGGGGTGTGTGCAACACACTCTGGTGCAGGGGTGTGTGCAACACACACTGGTGCAGGGGCGTGTGCAACACACACTGGTGCAGGGGCGTGTGCAACACACACTGGTGCAGGGGCGTGTGCAACACACACTGATGCAGGGGCGTGTGCAACACACACTGGTGCAGGGGCGTGTGCAACACACACTGGTGCAGGGGCGTGTGCAACACACACTGGTGCAGGGGTGTGCAACACACACTGGTGCAGGGGCGTGTGCAACACACACTGGTGCAGGGGCGTGTGCAACACACACTGGTGCAGGGGCGTGTGCAACACACACTGGTGCAGGGGTGTGCAACACACACTGGTGCAGGGGCGTGTGCAACACACACTGGTGCAGGGGCGTGTGCAACACACACTGGTGCAGGGGAGTGTGCAACAAACACTGGTGCAGGGGCGTGTGCAACACACACTGGTGTAGGGGTGTGTGCAACACACACTGGTGTAGGGGCGTGTGTAATTTGGCCTTAAGTGTGTGGATGTTTATGACTGTGGAGGTCACCGTCCAGTCTGATACTACCTGGGAGAAGCAGTAAGAGCTGTGTACTCTACGTGGGAGGAACACTGAGACTGGTGTACTCTACGTGGGAGGAACACTGAGACTGGTGTACTCTACGTGGGAGGAACACTGAGACTGGTGTACTCTACGTGGGAGGAACACTGAGACCCGTGTACTCTACGTGTGAGGAACACTGAGACCGGTGTACTCTACGTGGGAGGAACACTGAGACTGGTGTACTCTACGTGGGAGGAACACTGAGACCGGTGTACTCTACGTGGGAGGAACACGGAGACTGGTGTACTCTACGTGGGAGGAACACTGAGAGAGGTGTACTCTACATGGGAGGAACACTGAGACTGGTGTACTCTACGTGGGAGGAAAACTGAGACCGGTGTACTCTACGTGGGAGGAACACTGAGACCTGTGTACTCTACGTGGGAGAAACACTGACACCGGTGTACTCTACGTGGGAGGAACACTGAGACCGGTGTACTCTACGTGGGAGGAACACTGAGAACGGTGTACTCTACGTGGGAGGAACACTGAGACTGGTGTACTCTACGTGAGAGGAACACTGAGAACGGTGTACTCTACGTGGGAGGAACATGGAGACTGGTGTACTCTACGTGGGAGGAACACTGATAGAGGTGTACTCTACGTGGGAGGAACACTGAGACTAGTGTACTCTACGTGGGAGGAACAATGAGATAGGTGTACTCTACGTGGGAGGAACACTGAGACTGGTGTACGCTACGTGGGAGGAACACTGAGAATGGTGTACTCTACGTGGGAGGGACACTGAGACCGGTGTACTGTACGTGGGAGGATCACTGAGACTGGTGTACTCTACGTGGGAGGAACACTGAGGCTGGTGTACTCTACGTGGGAGGAACACTGAGACTGGTGTACTCTTCGTGGGAGGAACACTGAGACTGGTGTACTCTACGTGGGAGGAACACTGAGGCTGGTGTACTCTACGTGGGAGGAACACTGAGGCTGGTGTACTCTACGTGGGAGGAACACTGAGAATGGTGTACTCTACGTGGGAGGAACACTGAGGCTGGTGTACTCTACGTGGGCGGAACACTGAGAATGGTGTACTCTACGTGGGAGGAACACTGAGACTGGTGTACTCTACTTGGGAGGAACACTCAGACTGGTGTACTCTACGTGGGAGGAACACTCAGACTGGTGTACTCTACGTGGGAGGAACACTCAGACTGGTGTACTCTACGTGGGACGAACACTGAGACTGGTGTACTCTGCGTGGGAGGAACACTCAGACTGGTGTACTCTACGTGGGAGGAACACTGAGACTGGTGTACTCTGCGTGGGAGGAACACTGAGACTGGTGTACTCTACGTGGGAGGAACACTGAGACTGGTGTACTCTACGTGGGAGGAACACTGAGACCGGTGTACTGTACGTGGGAGGAACACTGAGACTGGTGTACTCTACGTGGGAGGAACACTGAGACCGGTGTACTGTACGTGGGAGGAACACTGAGACTGGTGTACTCTACGTGGGAGGAACACTGAGACTGGTGTACTCTACGTGGGAGGAACACTGAGACTGGTGTACTCTACGTGGGAGGAACACTGAGACTGGTGTACTCTACGTGGGAGGAACACTGAGACTGGTGTACTCTACGTGGGAGGAACACAGAGACCGGTGTACTCTACGTGGGAGGAACACTGAGACTGGTGTACTCTACGTGGGAGGAACACTGAGACCGGTGTGCTCTACGTGGGAGGAACACTGAGACTGGTGTACTCTACGTGGGAGGAACACTCAGACTGGTGTACTCTACGTGGGAGGAACACTGAGACTGGTGTACTCTACGTGGGAGGAACACTGAGACCGGTGTGCTCTACGTGGGAGGAACACTGAGACTGGTGTACTCTACGTGGGAGGAACACTGAGACCGGTGTGCTCTACGTGGGAGGAACACTGAGACTGGTGTACTCTACGTGGGAGTAACACTGAGACTGGTGTACTCTACGTGGTAGGAACACTGAGACTGGTGTACTCTACGTGGGAGGAACACTCAGACTGGTGTACTCTACGTGGGAGGAACACTCAGACTGGTGTACTCTACGTGGGAGGAACACTCAGACTGGTGTACTCTACGTGGGAGGAACACTCAGACTGGTGTACTCTGCGTGGGAGGAACACTGAGACCGGTGTACTGTACGTGGGAGGAACACTGAGACTGGTGTACTCTACGTGGGAGGAACACTGAGACCGGTGTACTGTACGTGGGAGGAACACTGAGACTGGTGTACTCTACGTGGGAGGAACACTGAGACTGGTGTACTCTACGTGGGAGGAACACTGAGACTGGTGTACTCTACGTGGGAGGAACACTGAGACTGGTGTACTCTACGTGGGAGGAACACTGAGACTGGTGTACTCTACGTGGGAGGAACACAGAGACCGGTGTACTCTACGTGGGAGGAACACTGAGACTGGTGTACTCTACGTGGGAGGAACACTGAGACCGGTGTGCTCTTTGTGGGAGGAACACTGAGACTGGTGTACTCTACGTGGGAGGAACACTCAGACTGGTGTACTCTACGTGGGAGGAACACTGAGACTGGTGTACTCTACGTGGGAGGAACACTGAGACCGGTGTGCTCTACGTGGGAGGAACACTGAGACTGATGTACTCTACGTGGGAGGAACACTGAGACCGGTGTGCTCTACGTGGGAGGAACACTGAGACTGGTGTACTCTACGTGGGAGTAACACTGAGACTGGTGTACTCTACGTGGTAGGAACACTGAGACTGGTGTACTCTACGTGGGAGGAACACTCAGACTGGTGTACTCTACGTGGGAGGAACACTCAGACTGGTGTACTCTACGTGGGAGGAACACTCAGACTGGTGTACTCTACGTGGGACGAACACTGAGACTGGTGTACTCTGCGTGGGAGGAACACTCAGACTGGTGTACTCTACGTGGGAGGAACACTGAGACTGGTGTACTCTGCGTGGGAGGAACACTGAGACTGGTGTACTCTACGTGGGAGGAACACTGAGACTGGTGTACTCTACGTGGGAGGAACAATGAGACAGGTGTACTTTACGTGGGAGGAACACTGAGACCGGTGTACTCTACGTGGGAGGAACACAGAGACCGGTGTACTCTACGTGGGAGGAACACTTAGACTGGTGTACTCTACGTGGGAGGAACACTCAGACTGGTGTACTCTACGTGGGAGGAACACTGAGACCCGTATACTCTACGTGGGAGGAACACTGAGACCGGTGTACTCTACGTGGGAGGAACACTGAGACCCGTGTACTCTACGTGGGAGGAACACTGAGACCGGTGTACTCTACGTGGGAGGAACACTGAGACCCGTGTACTCTACGTGGGAGGAACACAGAGACCGGTGTACTCTACGTGGGAGGAACACTGAGACTGGTGTACTCTACGTGGGAGGAACACTCAGACTGGTGTACTCTACGTGGGAGGAACACTCAGACTGGTGTACTCTACGTGGGAGGAACAATGAGACAGGTGTACTCTACGTGGGAGGAACACTGAGACTGGTGTACTCTACGTGGGAGGAACAATGAGACAGGTGTACTCTACGTGGGAGGAACACTGAGACTGGTGTACTCTACGTGGCAGGAACACTGAGACCGGTGTACTCTACGTGGGAGGAACACAGAGACCGGTATACTCTACGTGGGACGAACACTGAGACTGGTGTACTCTACGTGGGAGGAACACTCAGACTGGTGTACTCTACGTGGGAGGAACACTCAGACTGGTGTACTCTACGTGGGAGGAACACTGAGACCCGTATACTCTACGTGGGAGGAACACTCAGACTGGTGTACTCTACGTGGGACGAACACTGAGACTGGTGTACTCTGCGTGGGAGGAACACTCAGACTGGTGTACTCTACGTGGGAGGAACACTGAGACTGGTGTACTCTGCGTGGGAGGAACACTGAGACTGGTGTACTCTACGTGGGAGGAACACTGAGACTGGTGTACTCTACGTGGGAGGAACAATGAGACAGGTGTACTCTACGTGGGAGGAACACTGAGACCGGTGTACTCTACGTGGGAGGAACACAGAGACCGGTGTACTCTACGTGGGAGAAACACTGAGACTGGTGTACTCTACGTGGGAGGAACACTTAGACTGGTGTACTCTACGTGGGAGGAACACTCAGACTGGTGTACTCTACGTGGGAGGAACACTGAGACCCGTATACTCTACGTGGGAGGAACACTGAGACCGGTGTACTCTACGTGGGAGGAACACTGAGACCCGTGTACTCTACGTGGGAGGAACACTGAGACCGGTGTACTCTACGTGGGAGGAACACTGAGACCCGTGTACTCTACGTGGGAGGAACACAGAGACCGGTGTACTCTACGTGGGAGGAACACTGAGACTGGTGTACTCTACGTGGGAGGAACACTCAGACTGGTGTACTCTACGTGGGAGGAACACTCAGACTGGTGTACTCTACGTGGGAGGAACAATGAGACAGGTGTACTCTACGTGGGAGGAACACTGAGACTGGTGTACTCTACGTGGGAGGAACAATGAGACAGGTGTACTCTACGTTGGAGGAACACTGAGACTGGTGTACTCTACGTGGGAGGAACACTGAGACCGGTGTACTCTACGTGGGAGGAACACAGAGACCGGTATACTCTACGTGGGACGAACACTGAGACTGGTGTACTCTACGTGGGAGGAACACTCAGACTGGTGTACTCTACGTGGGAGGAACACTCAGACTGGTGTACTCTACGTGGGAGGAACACTGAGACCCGTATACTCTACGTGGGAGGAACACTGAGACCCGTGTACTCTACGTGGGAGGAACACTGAGACTGGTGTACTCTACGTGGGAGGAACACTGAGACCCGTGTACTCTACGTGGGAGGAACACTGAGACCCGTGTACTCTACGTGGGAGGAACACTGAGACCGGTGTACTCTACGTGGGAGGAACACTGAGACTGGTGTATTCTACGTGGGAGGAACACTGAGACCGGTGTACTCTACGTGGGAGGAACACTGAGACTGGTGTATTCTACGTGGGAGGAACACTGAGACCGGTGTACTCTACGTGGGAGGAACACTGAGACTGGTGTATTCTACGTGGGAGGAACACTGAGACTGGCGTGTTCTACGTGGGAGGAACACTGAGACTGGTGTACTCTACGTGGGAGGAACACTGAGACTGGTGTACTCTACGTGGGAGGAACACTGAGACTGGTGTATTCTACGTGGGAGGAACACTGAGACTGGTGTACTCTACGTGGGAGGAACACTGAGACCCGTGTACTCTACGTGGGAGGAACACTGAGACTGGTGTACTCTACGTGGGAGGAACACTGAGAGGTGAACTTCCAAAAGCTGCATCTGACCAATTAGCTGTCAAAATCTTCGGAGGTAAATGATCTGTATGTGTTTGTGAGAAGGAATATATGTAAATCCTTAGTATGTGTACGTTAGTAAATGTTTCATAAGTATTTGTTTATGCAGGCGATGAGTCACAATAACGTGGGTAAAGTATGTTGACCAGACCACACACTAGAAGGTGAAGGGACGACGACGTTTCGGTCCGTCATGGACCATTCTCAAGTCGATTGTGAGAATGGTCCAGGACGGACCGAAACGTCGTCGTCCCTTCACCTTCTAGTATTTGTTTATGTGTGATGCAAGAGTGTAAATCCTTACTGTCCCTGCTGAGTCATTCTATCCTTCCCTACTGGCTTATTCTTCGTTCATTTTTTATCGTATTTTTCAAACATTGACGTTATAGGTTTAGCATCGTTTAAGTGGTCAGAGACAAGCGAATTGCTGAAAAAAACAGTTCTGATTTCCCTAGGACTCATTTTTTATTTATTTATTTTAATAAACAATTGTTCGTACATTCTTGTAAGAATCAGAGAACTTTTTAGAGGGACAATTAAGTTTACCAAGATCAGCAATTTGTTGATCCCAAACTTCACATCCATACAGAATAGAAGCACCGACTGTTAATAACTTTAACTACTACCAAACTCACTCAAGATAACACGTGTTCTGACCGTTAGGTCTCTGGTCGCACCATCTGGTAGTGTCCTCTGAGGGTATAATACGACCCACGTGCTTTGAAAACATATCTTCCTCGACTCTCTCCCTGCCAAGTAGATTTAGGTCCAGATGTAAATAAGACGATTGCATTAAGTTAAGATCAGCTGCATCACTTTGGCCCGGGTTGAGGTGTGGGACAACCACGCTCACATTCTCAGCAGGAGCGGCGTGTGGCTGCATTCATCACTGTAACCTTCACATATTCCTAGCAATATTTCCATAGCATCTTTGGTTGTTACTATTATAACAGCGTCATCAGACATAACAAAGAACATTCTCCTTTTATTTTAGTCTCGCCAGTACGAGAGCCAGCTTAGCTGTGTCTTAACCCCTTTCGGCTTAGTAATTCATGAAAAAAAATCGTGTTTTCAACTTTGCTAAATTTCTTTGAAAGCCTCAAACACAGAGAACATAGCATATCTTCCCCCGAGAACGGTGCCACTGAGCACCATACACTAATCTTTTTTGTAGGAAAATCTAAAGTTAGAGACTTCTAGGTCATTAACTTGAACGTCATTTAATATATAATTCAATATTTCCTTCGATATGATATCCCGCGTCGTCATAAAATGGAAAACGTTTCGGTCCGTCCTGAACCATTACCAAGTCGTGTGAGGGAATGAGAGATTGTAAGAAACATTATGAGGGAAGAGTGTGAGATGAAAGGTGGGAAGACTTAAAGATGAAGATAATAAGTTGAAAGGAAAGAATATAATGAGCGAAAAATAGAATAAAAGATGACAATAGCATGAGTGGAAAAAATAAGAAATAGAGGCAAGAAAAGAGAAAAGGCAATAAAAGGGAATACGTAAGAATATGGAGAATCAGGTAAAGTAAGGAAATTGATTAGAAGTCACGAAACGGAAAACGAAAAATAATACGAAAATGTTTATAAAAAAAGTTTGAAAAACAAAAAGGTAAAAAAAAAGCCAAATGACGAAGGGAAAATCTAGTAATGAAAGAGACAGACAGGGAAGAGAGGCTAGAGAGGGCAAAGTTTAAGTCAGGTCACGTTTGTTTAGAAGGTTGGAGCATTTGAGTATGTAAAGTCAACAGCAACAAAGCCAGGACTCAGGTTCATGTTGGGAAGGCTGTGTATCTAAACTGAGTCGACAAGACGGCGTCTGTGAAGAGCAGAGGCAGAAAAGATTATTTTAGAAGAAGACCAATTAATAGGATAATTAGATGCCACGTTATTGTGACTCATCGCCTGCACAGGGTGATTAGAGTCCCTAACATGACAGAAGAGAGCATTGTTTGTGTCTGCTGACTTAACACTTCTTTTGTGTTCCTTAAGTCTGTCCTTAAGTGTACGGCCAGTTTCACCAAAGTGTTGGAGAGGACAAGACCAACAGGAAATAGAGTAGACACCAGCAGCATTAGAAGCTGGAGGAGCAGTGTGAACCAGATTACTAAGAAGTGTTAGTTTGTCGAAAGGTGAGCTTTATGTCAAGAGGACGAAGGGTATTAATGAGATTTTGGAGTTCATATATGAAGGGAAAGCCGAGCACAGTGGTACTGGTGTTAGAAACAGGTTTGCGATGAAAGAAAATTCCTTTACCGTTAGAATAAACACTATTGATAAAATGCAAAGGGTAATCAAAGCGAGAGAAAGACTTGTAAATAATAAAAATTTCAGTATCAAGAAACTGTGGGTCGCTGATGCGTGGAGCGCGGAGAAAGAGACAGACGAGAATACTTTTCTTAACAGAAAGAGGATGGAAGGAAACGAAGTGCATGTACATACCTCTATGCATGGGTTTGCGGGAGACAGAGAAAGAGAACCCGGACACAGAGTTGTGAACGTGAACGTCTAGGAAGGGAAGGAAGGTATTACATTCCCAATCAATTCTAAAATTGATAGAATGAGTCAGATTGTTATGAAAGGAGTGAAAGTTGATTCCAAGCCCAAAAATCAGAAAATGAAGAGACTACGACTCTTCTGTCAGTCCTGGACCATTATCAAGTCGTATAATAATGGCTCAGGACGGACAGAAACATCGTCGTTTCTTCCTTTTCAAGTGTGTGGGTTTTATATCAACACTTCAGCTACGTCATTGTGACTCGGCGCCTGCAGGAGAGGAATGACTGGAAAAGACTAGATTCATAAGACCATAGAGAAAAGATGTCATTTACATAACAAAGCCAGAGAGAGGGACGAGTATCAATAGTGGGAAGAAGAACAGTGTCAAAGTACTCCACACAGAGACTGGCGAGAAGAGGGGAGAGAGGGGAACCCATAGCGACACCGATAGTATCAGAGAAGTATTTTCCATCGAAAGAGAAAGAGTTAGAGGCAACACAGAGTCTGATGAGTTCCAGGACAACGTCAGTGGGAAGCGGGTGATGAAGGCGGCTCTCAGTCACCTTCTGACTAAGGAAAAAATGAGAGCATCATCACGGGGAACATTAGTAAGAAGAGAATCAATGTCAAGATTAACCATCTTACAGGAGGCTGCAGCCGCAGTGTGTCGATGGAGTGACGAAGGTGGCCAGGGGGGGGGGGTAGTTAACTTAGTGCAGTTATTATATTATTATTAAAGGAGAATATAGTTGCTAGACAATTCAGTGTTGTGGACACATATAGAAAGGTGTGTATTACTATGAAAATGTATCATGGAAGAGAATAAGATACAGGACACATACACAGACGAACATACAGCTTCTGCCTCTCGGGTTTAAGGTTGTCAGAGATGATGCTAAAGATGCTATCGTAACTTACTTTGCTTTGCTTTTCTTTTTTGCAGCTTTCTTAATCATTACAGAAGTTAGATTGTGAAGGTGTTTGACATAAAGAGCAAGATGAACATGGGTTTCACAAACAACTGTATTGTAAAGTCATATTCAGTCTCATCTGTGGTTTAGAGCACTGGCGTACAGCGTTAAGCAATTAGCCGTAATACATTACATATATTAATGTATGTACATGTATTACATTACATGTATTTTGGAGTCGTAATACATTACATATATTACGGCTCCAAAAAATACATATAGGTCAGCATAAAAGATATTTAATAACCTTATGGTCTCTAACAATACAAAATGTACTTATTGTAAAATGTAAATAAATAAATAAACACATGCTGTTATTTAAATAAAAATAGCAATATAAATGTTAAGCAGCTTTTGAACAAATTAATCTGCTATATAAATCTTGTTAGCATCTAGATGCTAAATCTATTAGCATGTAGAGGTAGTGATCATACTGACCAAGATGGCGTAGTTGTAGACTGTTGTAGAGCAAGTGTACACAATACACACACTGGAAGCGAAGCAGCTGGCAAAGGAAGAAAATAATCAAGTTATTGTATCATCGTGCAAGAGCGAACTCACCACTCACAACACAGGCTAAGGAAGTGAGGCGGATTGTGTGTCCACGTAGCCTCGGCCACACTCGGCTGCCATCCTCCGCTCATACCAGTTGTTGTAGTTTATGAAGACTCTTTAGTTTAGTTAATTTATTATGCAACCCCCCCCCCCACCATACCCATCCTGTGGATGGTAGTGTAAGGGGTTACAGAGAGGCACATATTGGGCTCAGGGACTAAACCCCACAATTCATTTAGCTAAGCAAGTTACAATCTTGATGAGCTAGTTACAAAATTCAATGCACATCGTCACATCAACAATGGGCTCGAGATCGACCACAAGTTCAGTTTCTGATTCAAGCAACCAACATATGTAGAGAGTTAGTGTCACAATTGATATATTTATCCAGCACCCCCCCCCCCACCCAGTGGGCAGCGGTTGGTAGGTTACAATCACTCAGTTAGTACCTACAGTTATCAAATAGGAAATTTCATTACCTGCTGATGTAGACTTGACCAAATGTAAATTGAGTCAACAAAATTATGCGCACACCCTCCGTCACTATGTGATGGAGTGCGAAAAGATACGTGAATTCAGAGACAACCTGCAATAATTGTTGAAGAGATGTGTAAATATATAATTCAAAGTGATCTGCTACCAGAAATTTTAGCCTCTTATAAAATGTGATTGTTCGAATAAAACACCCCACCACCACCTTCGCTTCCTTGTATCTCGCCCTGTATTACACATGTTTCCTTAGTGTAGAAAGGAAACTATGTTCGTTTCTACACTAAGGAAACGAACATAGGAATGTGCCTAAATGCCAAAAGCGACTGCCCAGATTGGTACAAGAGGAGTGTTGTTAACGCATATGTCGACCGTGCTCTCAGCCACAGCTCAGAATGGAAGCAAGTCGACGAAGAACTCTGTAGGGTAAGGCAGGTCCTAGTCAACAACGGCTTCTCCAATGGTTTCGTCGAAGACATCATAAGAAGGAAAGTGAAACGCCATGCAACCTCTGAAGAGACAACCAACACAACACCTATACCCCCTATTAGACTATTTTACAGGAACTTCTTTTCCACAGCTCATAAAACGGAGGAAAGGGTCCTTAAAGATATTGTTAATAGAAACGTTATCCCTACAGACAAAAATCAGAGGATACAACTGACGATTTACTATAAAACCAGAAAAACGGCCAGCCTACTCATGAGAAACTCTCCAGACACAAAACAGAACGCTTTAAAAGAGACCAACGTCGTCTATGCCTTCAAATGCCCTCTTGGGGACTGTAAGCTCCAAAAAACCTAGTATATAGGCAAGACAACAACATCTCTTTCTAGGCGTTTAACGATGCATAAGCAACAGGGCTCCATTAAGGAACATATAATCTCTTCCCACAACCAAATCATCGCCAGAGAAATCCTAGTAAACAACACAGAAATCATCGATAGATACAGCAATAGCAGGCGGCTTGACGTTTGCGAGGCACTACACATCAAGAAGTCAACACCAGCAATCAACAGCCAATTAATGCACAACTATATTCTACCCACCTCAAAACTCCGCTCCAATATAGAAGCATCAAGAAATATGAACCAATAGGCTTTCTACAATCACTTCTATTCAATACCCATTGTTTCGTGTTCTGTCTTGTGTTGATGAAATTAATACCTTATTAAATACCACCTCACCCCATACACCTCACTCAAATGTAGATATAAACAAATCGGAGATGTGTAAGTTCTATTCAGTTGTGTATGTTTAAACTAAAATCTTTGAAAATGTAATAAGTTTTACGAAACACGCTCAAGTGTCGCGTCAGACTAGAAATAAAAATGAATTTTGGAGAATTGATTTTTGAAATACCACCAACAGTGAAAAGAAATGTACGAAAGATTGAGAAAATTCGTGTTAGAATTATTAATCTTACTTTTTCGGTCATATTTAATAATATATGTATACAGGAAAGACTGCTACCAATATATATATATATATATATATATATATATATATATATATATATATATATATATATGTCGTACCTAGTAGCCAGAACGCACTTCTTATCCTACTATGCAAGGCCCGATTTGCCTAATAAGCCAAGTTTTTATGAATTAATTGTTTTTCGACTACCTAACCTAACCTAACTTTTTCGGCTACCTAACCTAACCTAACCTATAAAGATGGTTAGGTTAGGTTAGGTAGGGTTGATTAGGTTCGGTCATATATCTACGTTAATTTTAACTACAATAAAAAAAATTGACTTCATACATAATGAAATGGGTAGCTTTATCATTTCATCAGAAAAAAATGAGAGAAAATATATTATTTCAGGAAAACTTGGCTTATTAGGCAAATTGGGCCTTGCATAGTAGGCCGAGAAGTGCGTTCTGGCTACTAGGTACGACATATATATATATATATATATATATATATATATATAAATATATATATATATATATATATATATATATATATATATATATATATATATATATATATATATATATATATATATATATATATATATATATATATATATATATATATATATACCAGCACAAAGGGAACCTCAGTTGTGCAGACCTGACAACAGCCAAAAACGCCCAGATGGAGTCACCCTGCAGCCGTGGAGGGAAGGTAAACAGGTCGTGTGGGACTACACGTGTGCATCCACATTGGCTGATACCTATCTACCTTACAGCGCAGCTGAGGGAGGCGGGGCGGCCACCTTCAGGGAGACCCAGAAAACTAACAAGTACAGGGACCTAGAACGTTGTTACAGGTTCGTGCCAATAGGCTCTGAGACTCTGGGCGCCTGGGGTAAATGTGCACTTAAGTTCCTGAAGGAGCTGGGCGAGGAACTCATTGGGAAGACTAGAGATCCAAGAGCGGCCAGTTTTATGTTCCAGCGCCTCAGTGTCGCTGTTCAGAGGGGAAATGCGTGTTGTATCTTGGGTACGCACCCGACCCCCGAGGAACTGGACGAGGTCTTCGAACACTGATTGGTATATAGTTATATAAGTGTGTGTTTTCTGTAAACTGTAACATTGCAATAAAATCAAATAATAAAAAAAAATAATAGGGGTGGTAGGAGAGGAAAAGATTAACGTATTCAGTGAAAATCCACAAGGTCTTCTCTGAACACTATTTATTTTCTTCTTCGAGGATGTGGGTCCCTTTAATTAAACCAGTGGTGGTACCCCTATATATATATATATATATATATATATATATATATATATATATATATATATATATATATATATATATATATATATATATATATATATATATATATATATATATATATGACTGAAAACTCACACCCCAGAAGTGACTCGAACCCATACTCCCAGGAGCAACGCAACTGGTAACTATAGGGCGCCTTAATCCGCTTGACCATCACGGCCGGACAAAAGGAAGTGATAGCCAAGGCTATTTGAACCACTTCCCCGCCGGCAACTCGGATGGTAATCTTGGGCATAGCATTTCACCAAATCACCTCATTCTTTGGGGCACACGTGAGGAACACAAATGCGAACAAGCCTGAATAGTCCCCCGGACTATATGCGACTGAAAACTCACACCCCAGAAGTGACTCGAACCCATACTCCCAGGAGCAACGCAACTGGTAACTATTAGGGCGCCTTAATCCGCTTGACCATCACGGCCGGACAAAAGGAAGTGATAGCCAAGGCTATTTGAACCACTTCCCCGCCGGCAACTCGGATGGTAATCTTGAGCATAGCATTTCACCAAATCACCTCATTCTTTGGGGCACACGTGAGGAACACAAATGCGAACAAGCCTGAATGGTCCCCAGGACTATATGCGACAGAAAACTCACACCCCAGAAGTGACTCGAACCCATACTCCCAGGAGCAACGCAACTGGTAACTATAGGGCGCCTTAATCCGCTTGACCATCACGGCCGGACAAAAGGAAGTGATAGCCAAGGCTATTTGAACCACTTCCCCGCCGGCAACTCGGATGGTAATCTTGGGCATAGCATTTCACCAAATCACCTCATTCTTTGGGGCACACGTGAGGAACACAAATGCGAACAAGCCTGAATGGTCCCCAGGACTATATGCGACTGAAAACTCACACCCCAGAAGTGACTCGAACCCATACTCCCAGGAGCAACGCAACTGGTAACTATAGGGCGCCTTAATCCGCTTGACCATCACGGCCGGACAAAAGGAAGTGATAGCCAAGGCTATTTGAACCACTTCCCCGCCGGCAACTCGGATGGCAATCTTGGGCATAGCATTTCACCAAATCACCTCATTCTTTGGGGCACACGTGAGGAACACAAATGCGAACAAGCCTGAATAGTCCCCCGGACTATATGCGACTGAAAACTCACACCCCAGAAGTGACTCGAACCCATACTCCCAGGAGCAACGCAACTGGTAACTATAGGGCGCCTTAATCCGCTTGACCATCACGGCCGGACAAAAGGAAGTGATAGCCAAGGCTATTTGAACCACTTCCCCGCCGGCAACTCGGATGGTAATCTTGGGCATAGCATTTCACCAAATCACCTCATTCTTTGGGGCACACGTGAGGAACACAAATGCGAACAAGCCTGAATGGTTCCCAGGACTATATGCGACTGAAAACTCACACCCCAGAAGTGACTCGAACCCATACTCCCAGGAGCAACGCAACTGGTAACTATAGGGCGCCTTAATCCGCTTGACCATCACGGCCGGACAAAAGGAAGTGATAGCCAAGGCTATTTGAACCACTTCCCCGCCGGCAACTCGGATGGTAATCTTGGGCATAGCATTTCACCAAATCACCTCATTCTTTGGGGCACACGTGAGGAACACAAATGCGAACAAGCCTGAATGGTCCCCAGGACTATATGCGACTGAAAACTCACACCCCAGAAGTGACTCGAACCCATACTCCCAGGAGCAACGCAACTGGTAACTATAGGGCGCCTTAATCCGCTTGACCATCACGGCCGGACAAAAGGAAGTGATAGCCAAGGCTATTTGAACCACTTCCCCGCCGGCAACTCGGATGGTAATCTTGGGCATAGCATTTCACCAAATCACCTCATTCTTTGGGGCACACGTGAGGAACACAAATGCGAACAAGCCTCAATGGTCCCCAGGACTATATGCGACTGAAAACTCACACCCCAGAAGTGACTCGAACCCATACTCCCAGGAGCAACGCAACTGGTAACTATAGGGCGCCTTAATCCGCTTGACCATCACGGCCGGACAAAAGGAAGTGATAGCCAAGGCTATTTGAACCACTTCCCCGCCGGCAACTCGGATGGTAATCTTGGGCATAGCATTTCACCAAATCACCTCATTCTTTGGGGCACACGTGAGGAACACAAATGCGAACAAGCCTGAATGGTTCCCAGGACTATATGCGACTGAAAACTCACACCCCAGAAGTGACTCGAACCCATACTCCCAGGAGCAACGCAACTGGTAACTATAGGGCGCCTTAATCCGCTTGACCATCACGGCCGGACAAAAGGAAGTGATAGCCAAGGCTATTTGAACCACTTCCCCGCCGGCAACTCGGATGGTAATCTTGGGCATAGCATTTCACCAAATCACCTCATTCTTTGGGGCACACGTGAGGAACACAAATGCGAACAAGCCTGAATGGTCCCCAGGACTATATGCGACTGAAAACTCACACCCCAGAAGTGACTCGAACCCATACTCCCAGGAGCAACGCAACTGGTAACTATAGGGCGCCTTAATCCGCTTGACCATCACGGCCGGACAAAAGGAAGTGATAGCCAAGGCTATTTGAACCACTTCCCCGCCGGCAACTCGGATGGTAATCTTGGGCATAGCATTTCACCAAATCACCTCATTCTTTGGGGCACACGTGAGGAACACAAATGCGAACAAGCCTGAATAGTCCCCCGGACTATATGCGACTGAAAACTCACACCCCAGAAGTGACTCGAACCCATACTCCCAGGAGCAATGCAACTGGTAACTATAGGGCGCCTTAATCCGCTTGACCATCACGGCCGGACAAAAGGAAGTAATAGCCAAGGCTATTTGAACCACTTCCCCGCCGGCAACTCGGATGGTAATCTTGGGCATAGCATTTCACCAAATCACCTCATTCTTTGGGGCACACGTGAGGAACACAAATGCGAACAAGCCTGAATGGTCCCCAGGACTATATGCGACTGAAAACTCACACCCCAGAAGTGACTCGAACCCATACTCCCAGGAGCAACGCAACTGGTAACTATAGGGCGCCTTAATCCGCTTGACCATCACGGCCGGACAAAAGGAAGTGATAGCCAAGGCTATTTGAACCACTTCCCCGCCGGCAACTCGGATGGTAATCTTGGGCATAGCATTTCACCAAATCACCTCATTCTTTGGGGCACACGTGAGGAACACAAATGCGAACAAGCCTGAATGGTCCCCAGGACTATATGCGACTGAAAACTCACACCCCAGAAGTGACTCGAACCCATACTCCCAGGAGCAACGCAACTGGTAACTATAGGGCGCCTTAATCCGCTTGACCATCACGGCCGGACAAAAGGAAGTGATAGCCAAGGCTATTTGAACCACTTCCCCGCCGGCAACTCGGATGGTAATCTTGGGCATAGCATTTCACCAAATCACCTCATTCTTTGGGGCACACGTGAGGAACACAAATGCGAACAAGCCTGAATGGTTCCCAGGACTATATGCGACTGAAAACTCACACCCCAGAAGTGACTCGAACCCATACTCCCAGGAGCAACGCAACTGGTAACTATAGGGCGCCTTAATCCGCTTGACCATCACGGCCGGACAAAAGGAAGCGATAGCCAAGGCTATTTGAACCACTTCCCCGCCGGCAACTCGGATGGTAATCTTGGGCATAGCATTTCACCAAATCACCTCATTCTTTGGGGCATACGTGAGGAACACAAATGCGAACAAGCCTGAATGGTCCCCAGGACTATATGCGACTGAAAACTCACACCCCAGAAGTGACTCGAACCCATACTCCCAGGAGCAACACAACTGGTAACTATAGGGCGCCTTAATCCGCTTGACCATCACGGCCGGACAAAAGGAAGTGATAGCCAAGGCTATTTGAACCACTTCCCCGCCGGCAACTCGGATGGTAATCTTGGGCATAGCATTTCACCAAATCACCTCATTCTTTGGGGCACACGTGAGGAACACAAATGCGAACAAGCCTGAATGGTCCCCAGGACTATATGCGACTGAAAACTCACACCCCAGAAGTGACTCGAACCCATACTCCCAGGAGCAACGCAACTGGTAACTATAGGGCGCCTTAATCCGCTTGACCATCACGGCCGGACAAAAGGAAGTGATAGCCAAGGCTATTTGAACCACTTACCCGCCGGCAACTCGGATGGTAATCTTGGGCATAGCATTTCACCAAATCACCTCATTCTTTGGGGCACACGTGAGGAACACAAATGCGAACAAGCCTGAATGGTTCCCAGGACTATATGCGACTGAAAACTCACACCCCAGAAGTGACTCGAACCCATACTCCCAGGAGCAACGCAACTGGTAACTATAGGGCGCCTTAATCCGCTTGACCATCACGGCCGGACAAAAGGAAGTGATAGCCAAGGCTATTTGAACCACTTCCCCGCCGGCAACTCAGATGGTAATCTTGGGCATAGCATTTCACCAAATCACCTCATTCTTTGGGACACACGTGAGGAACACAAATGCGAACAAGCCTGAATGGTCCCCAGGACTATATGCGACTGAAAACTCACACCCCAGAAGTGACTCGAACCCATACTCCCAGGAGCAACGCAACTGGTAACTATAGGGCGCCTTAATCCGCTTGACCATCACGGCCGGACAAAAGGAAGTGATAGCCAAGGCTATTTAAACCACTTCCCCGCCGGCAACTCGGATGGTAATCTTGGGCATAGCATTTCACCAAATCACCTCATTCTTTGGGGCACACGTGAGGAACACAAATGCGAACAAGCCTGAATGGTCCCCAGGACTATATGCGACTGAAAACTCACACCCCAGAAGTGACTCGAACCCATACTCCCAGGAGCAACGCAACTGGTAACTATAGGGCGCCTTAATCCGCTTGACCATCACGGCCGGACAAAAGGAAGTGATAGCCAAGGCTATTTGAACCACTTCCCCGCCGGCAACTCGGATGGTAATCTTGGGCATAGCATTTCACCAAATCACCTCATTCTTTGGGGCACACGTGAGGAACACAAATGCGAACAAGCCTGAATGGTCCCCCGGACTATATGCGACTGAAAACTCACACCCCAGAAGTGACTCGAACCCATACTCCCAGGAGCAACGCAACTGGTAACTATAGGGCGCCTTAATCCGCTTGACCATCACGGCCGGACAAAAGGAAGTGATAGATAAGGCTATTTGAACCACTTCCCCGCCGGCAACTCGGATGGTAATCTTGGGCATAGCATTTCACCAAATCACCTCATTCTTTGGGGCACACGTGAGGAACACAAATGCGAACAAGCCTGAATGGTTCCCAGGACTATATGCGACTGAAAACTCACACCCCAGAAGTGACTCGAACCCATACTCCCAGGAGCAACGCAACTGGTAACTATAGGGCGCCTTAATCCGCTTGACCATCACGGCCGGACAAAAGGAAGCGATAGCCAAGGCTATTTGAACCACTTCCCCGCCGGCAACTCGGATGGTAATCTTGGGCATAGCATTTCACCAAATCACCTCATTCTTTGGGGCACACGTGAGGAACACAAATGCGAACAAGCCTGAATGGTCCCCAGGACTATATGCGACTGAAAACTCACACCCCAGAAGTGACTCGAACCCATACTCCCAGGAGCAACACAACTGGTAACTATAGGGCGCCTTAATCCGCTTGACCATCACGGCTGGACAAAAGGAAGTGATAGCCAAGGCTATTTGAACCACTTCCCCGCCGGCAACTCGGATGGTAATCTTGGGCATAGCATTTCACCAAATCACCTCATTCTTTGGGGCACACGTGAGGAACACAAATACGAACAAGCCTGAATGGTCCCCAGGACTATATGCGACTGAAAACTTACACCCCAGAAGTGACTCGAACCCATACTCCCAGGAGCAACGCAACTGGTAACTATAGGGCGCCTTAATCCGCTTGACCATCACGGCCGGACAAAAGGAAGTGATAGCCAAGGCTATTTGAACCACTTACCCGCCGGCAACTCGGATGGTAATCTTGGGCATAGCATTTCACCAAATCACCTCATTCTTTGGGGCACACGTGAGGAACACAAATGCGAACAAGCCTGAATGGTTCCCAGGACTATATGCGACTGAAAACTCACACCCCAGAAGTGACTCGAACCCATACTCCCAGGAGCAACGCAACTGGTAACTATAGGGCGCCTTAATCCGCTTGACCATCACGGCCGGACAAAAGGAAGTGATAGCCAAGGCTATTTGAACCACTTCCCCGCCGGCAACTCGGATGGTAATCTTGGGCATAGCATTTCACCAAATCACCTCATTCTTTGGGACACACGTGAGGAACACAAATGCGAACAAGCCTGAATGGTCCCCAGGACTATATGCGACTGAAAACTCACACCCCAGAAGTGACTCGAACCCATACTCCCAGGAGCAACGCAACTGGTAACTATAGGGCGCCTTAATCCGCTTGACCATCACGGCCGGACAAAAGGAAGTGATAGCCAAGGCTATTTAAACCACTTCCCTGCCGGCAACTCGGATGGTAATCTTGGGCATAGCATTTCACCAAATCACCTCATTCTTTGGGGCACACGTGAGGAACACAAATGCGAACAAGCCTGAATGGTTCCCAGGACTATATGCGACTGAAAACTCACACCCCAGAAGTGACTCGAACTCATACTCCCAGGAGCAACGCAACTGGTAACTATAGGGCGCCTTAATCCGCTTGACCATCACGGCCGGACAAAAGGAAGTGATATCCAAGGCTATTTGAACCACTTCCCCGCCGGCAACTCGGATGGTAATCTTGGGCATAGCATTTCACCAAATCACCTCATTCTTTGGGGCACACGTGAGGAACACAAATGCGAACAAGCCTGAATGGTCCCCAGGACTATATGCGACTGAAAACTCACACCCCAGAAGTGACTCGAACCCATACTCCCAGGAGCAACGCAACTGGTAACTATAGGGCGCCTTAATCCGCTTGACCATCACGGCCGGACAAAAGGAAGTGATAGCCAAGGCTATTTGAACCACTTCCCCGCCGGCAACTCGGATGGTAATCTTGGGCATAGCATTTCACCAAATCACCTCATTCTTTGGGGCACACGTGAGGAACACAAATGCGAACAAGCCTGAATGGTCCCCAGGACTATATGCGACTGAAAACTCACACCCCAGAAGTGACTCGAACCCATACTCCCAGGAGCAACGCAACTGGTAACTATAGGGCGCCTTAATCCGCTTCACCATCACGGCCGGACAAAAGGAAGTGATAGCCAAGGCTATTTGAACCACTTCCCCGCCGGCAACTCGGATGGTAATCTTGGGCATAGCATTTCACCAAATCACCTCATTCTTTGGGGCACACGTGAGGAACACAAATGCGAACAAGCCTGAATGGTCCCCAGGACTATATGCGACTGAAAACTCACACCCCAGAAGTGACTCGAACCCATACTCCCAGGAGCAACGCAACTGGTAACTATAGGGCGCCTTAATCCGCTTGACAATCACGGGCGGACAAAAGGAAGTGATAGCCAAGGCTATTTGGACCACTTCCCCGCCGGCAACTCGGATGGTAATCTTGGGCATAGCATTTCACCAAATCATCTCATTCTTTGGGGCACACGTGAGGAACACAAATGCGAACAAGCCTGAATGGTTCCCAGGACTATATGCGACTGAAAACTCACACCCCAGAAGTGACTCGAACCCATACTCCCAGGAGCAACGCAACTGGTAACTATAGGGCGCCTTAATCCGCTTGACCATCACGGCCGGACAAAAGGAAGCGATAGCCAAGGCTATTTGAACCACTTCCCCGCCGGCAACTCGGATGGTAATCTTGGGCATAGCATTTCACCAAATCACCTCATTCTTTGGGGCACACGTGAGGAACACAAATGCGAACAAGCCTGAATGGTCCCCAGGACTATATGCGACTGAAAACTCACACCCCAGAAGTGACTCGAACCCATACTCCCAGGAGCAACACAACTGGTAACTATAGGGCGCCTTAATCCGCTTGACCATCACGGCCGGACAAAAGGAAGTGATAGCCAAGGCTATTTGAACCACTTCCCCGCCGGCAACTCGGATGGTAATCTTGGGCATAGCATTTCACCAAATCACCTCATTCTTTGGGGCACACGTGAGGAACACAAATGCGAACAAGCCTGAATGGTCCCCAGGACTATATGCGACTGAAAACTCACACCCCAGAAGTGACTCGAACCTATACTCCCAGGAGCAACGCAACTGGTAACTATAGGGCGCCTTAATCCGCTTGACCATCACGGCCGGACAAAAGGAAGCGATAGCCAAGGCTATTTGAACCACTTACCCGCCGGCAACTCGGATGGTAATCTTGGGCATAGCATTTCACCAAATCACCTCATTCTTTGGGGCACACGTGAGGAACACAAATGCGAACAAGCCTGAATGGTCCCCAGGACTATATGCGACTGAAAACTCACACCCCAGAAGTGACTCGAACCCATACTCCCAGGAGCAACGCAACTGGTAACTATAGGGCGCCTTAATCCGCTTGACCATCACGGCCGGACAAAAGGAAGTGATAGCCAAGGCTATTTGAACCACTTCCCCGCCGGCAACTCGGATGGTAATCTTGGGCATAGCATTTCACCAAATCACCTCATTCTTTGGGACACACGTGAGGAACACAAATGCGAACAAGCCTGAATGGTCCCCAGGACTATATGCGACTGAAAACTCACACCCCAGAAGTGACTCGAACCCATACTCCCAGGAGCAACGCAACTGGTAACTATAGGGCGCCTTAATCCGCTTGACCATCACGGCCGGACAAAAGGAAGTGATAGCCAAGGCTATTTAAACCACTTCCCCGCCGGCAACTCGGATGGTAATCTTGGGCATAGCATTTCACCAAATCACCTCATTCTTTGGGGCACACGTGAGGAACACAAATGCGAACAAGCCTGAATGGTCCCCAGGACTATATGCGACTGAAAACTCACACCCCAGAAGTGACTCGAACCCATACTCCCAGGAGCAACGCAACTGGTAACTATAGGGCGCCTTAATCCGCTTGACCATCACGGCCGGACAAAAGGAAGTGATAGCCAAGGCTATTTGAACCACTTCCCCGCCGGCAACTCGGATGGTAATCTTGGGCATAGCATTTCACCAAATCACCTCATTCTTTGGGGCACACGTGAGGAACACAAATGCGAACAAGCCTGAATGGTCCCCAGGACTATATGCGACTGAAAACTCACACCCCAGTAGTGACTCGAACCCATACTCCCAGGAGCAACGCAACTGGTAACTATAGGGCGCCTTAATCCGCTTGACCATCACGGGCGGACAAAAGGAAGTGATAGCCAAGGCTATTTGGACCACTTCCCCGCCGGCAACTCGGATGGTAATCTTGGGCATAGCATTTCACCAAATCACCTCATTCTTTGGGGCACACGTGAGGAACACAAATGCGAACAAGCCTGAATGGTTCCCAGGACTATATGCGACTGAAAACTCACACCCCAGAAGTGACTCGAACCCATACTCCCAGGAGCAACGCAACTGGTAACTATAGGGCGCCTTAATCCGCTTGACCATCACGGCCGGACAAAAGGAAGTGATAGCCAAGGCTATTTGAACCACTTCCCCGCCGGCAACTCGGATGGTAATCTTGGGCATAGCATTTCACCAAATCACCTCATTCTTTGGGGCACACGTGAGGAACACAAATGCGAACAAGCCTGAATGGTCCCCAGGACTATATGCGACTGAAAACTCACACCCCAGAAGTGACTCGAACCCATACTCCGAGGAAAAACGCAACTGGTAACTATGGGGCGCCTTAATCCGCTTGACCATCACGGCCGGACAAAAGGAAGTGATAGCCAAGGCTATTTGAACCACTTCCCCGCCGGCAACTCGGATGGTAATCTTGGGCATAGCATTTCACCAAATCACCTCATTCTTTGGGGCACACGTGAGGAACACAAATGCGAACAAGCCTGAATGGTCCCCAGGACTATATGCGACTGAAAACTCACACCCCAGAAGTGACTCGAACCCATACTCCCAGGAGCAACGCAACTGGTAACTATAGGGCGCCTTAATCCGCTTCACCATCACGGCCGGACAAAAGGAAGTGATAGCCAAGGCTATTTGAACCACTTCCCCGCCGGCAACTCGGATGGTAATCTTGGGCATAGCATTTCACCAAATCACCTCATTCTTTGGGGCACACGTGAGGAACACAAATGCGAACAAGCCTGAATGGTCCCCAGGACTATATGCGACTGAAAACTCACACCCCAGAAGTGACTCGAACCCATACTCCCAGGAGCAACGCAACTGGTAACTATAGGGCGCCTTAATCCGCTTGACAATCACGGGCGGACAAAAGGAAGTGATAGCCAAGGCTATTTGGACCACTTCCCCGCCGGCAACTCGGATGGTAATCTTGGGCATAGCATTTCACCAAATCACCTCATTCTTTGGGGCACACGTGAGGAACACAAATGCGAACAAGCCTGAATGGTTCCCAGGACTATATGCGACTGAAAACTCACACCCCAGAAGTGACTCGAACCCATACTCCCAGGAGCAACGCAACTGGTAACTATAGGGCGCCTTAATCCGCTTGACCATCACGGCCGGACAAAAGGAAGCGATAGCCAAGGCTATTTGAACCACTTCCCCGCCGGCAACTCGGATGGTAATCTTGGGCATAGCATTTCACCAAATCACCTCATTCTTTGGGGCACACGTGAGGAACACAAATGCGAACAAGCCTGAATGGTCCCCAGGACTATATGCGACTGAAAACTCACACCCCAGAAGTGACTCGAACCCATACTCCCAGGAGCAACGCAACTGGTAACTATAGGGCGCCTTAATCCGCTTGACCATCACGGCCGGACAAAAGGAAGCGATAGCCAAGGCTATTTGAACCACTTCCCCGCCGTCAACTCGGATGGTAATCTTGGGCATAGCATTTCACCAAATCACCTCATTCTTTGGGGCACACGTGAGGAACACAAATGCGAACAAGCCTGAATGGTCCCCAGGACTATATGCGACTGAAAACTCACACCCCAGAAGTGACTCGAACCCATACTCCCAGGAGCAACACAACTGGTAACTATAGGGCGCCTTAATCCGCTTGACCATCACGGCCGGACAAAAGGAAGTGATAGCCAAGGCTATTTGAATCACTTCCCCGCCGGCAACTCGGATGGTAATCTTGGGCATAGCATTTCACCAAATCACCTCATTCTTTGGGGCACACGTGAGGAACACAAATGCGAACAAGCCTGAATGGTCCCCAGGACTATATGCGACTGAAAACTCACACCCCAGAAGTGACTCGAACCCATACTCCCAGGAGCAACGCAACTGGTAACTATAGGGCGCCTTAATCCGCTTGACCATCACGGCCGGACAAAAGGAAGTGATAGCCAAGGCTATTTGAACCACTTACCCGCCGGCAACTCGGATGGTAATCTTGGGCATAGCATTTCACCAAATCACCTCATTCTTTGGGGCACACGTGAGGAACACAAATGCGAACAAGCCTGAATGGTTCCCAGGACTATATGCGACTGAAAACTCACACCCCAGAAGTGACTCGAACCCATACTCCCAGGAGCAACGCAACTGGTAACTATAGGGCGCCTTAATCCGCTTGACCATCACGGCCGGACAAAAGGAAGTGATAGCCAAGGCTATTTGAACCACTTCCCCGCCGGCAACTCGGATGGTAATCTTGGGCATAGCATTTCACCAAATCACCTCATTCTTTGGGACACACGTGAGGAACACAAATGCGAACAAGCCTGAATGGTCCCCAGGACTATATGCGACTGAAAACTCACACCCCAGAAGTGACTCGAACCCATACTCCCAGGAGCAACGCAACTGGTAACTATAGGGCGCCTTAATCCGCTTGACCATCACGGCCGGACAAAAGGAAGTGATAGCCAAGGCTATTTGAACCACTTCCCCGCCGGCAACTCGGATGGTAATCTTGGGCATAGCATTTCACCAAATCACCTCATTCTTTGGGGCACACGTGAGGAACACAAATGCGAACAAGCCTGAATGGTCCCCAGGACTATATGCGACTGAAAACTCACACCCCAGAAGTGACTCGAACCCATACTCCCAGGAGCAACGCAACTGGTAACTATAGGGCGCCTTAATCCGCTTCACCATCACGGCCGGACTAAAGGAAGTGATAGCCAAGGCTATTTGAACCACTTCCCCGTCGGCAACTCGGATGGTAATCTTGGGCATAGCATTTCACCAAATCACCTCATTCTTTGGGGCACACGTGAGGAACACAAATGCGAACAAGCCTGAATGGTCCCCAGGACTATATGCGACTGAAAACTCACACCCCAGAAGTGACTCGAACCCATACTCCCAGGAGCAACGCAACTGGTAACTATAGGGCGCCTTAATCCGCTTGACCATCACGGGCGGACAAAAGGAAGTGATAGCCAAGGCTATTTGGACCACTTCCCCGCCGGCAACTCGGATGGTAATCTTGGGCATAGCATTTCACCAAATCATCTCATTCTTTGGGGCACACGTGAGGAACAGAAATGCGAACAAGCCTGAATGGTTCCCAGGACTATATGCGACTGAAAACTCACACCCCAGAAGTGACTCGAACCCATACTCCCAGGAGCAACGCAACTGGTAACTATAGGGCGCCTTAATCCGCTTGACCATCACGGCCGGACAAAAGGAAGTGATAGCCAAGGCTATTTGAACCACTTACCCGCCGGCAACTCGGATGGTAATCTTGGGCATAGCATTTCACCAAATCACCTCATTCTTTGGGGCACACGTGAGGAACACAAATGCGAACAAGCCTGAATGGTCCCCAGGACTATATGCGACTGAAAACTCACACCCCAGAAGTGACTCGAACCCATACTCCCAGGAGCAACACAACTGGTAACTATAGGGCGCCTTAATCCGCTTGACCATCACGGCCGGACAAAAGGAAGTGATAGCCAAGGCTATTTGAATCACTTCCCCGCCGGCAACTCGGATGGTAATCTTGGGCATAGCATTTCACCAAATCACCTCATTCTTTGGGGCACACGTGAGGAACACAAATGCGAACAAGCCTGAATGGTCCCCAGGACTATATGCGACTGAAAACTCACACCCCAGAAGTGACTCGAACCCATACTCCCAGGAGCAACGCAACTGGTAACTAAAGGGCGCCTTAATCCGCTTGACCATCACGGCCGGACAAAAGGAAGTGATAGCCAAGGCTATTTGAACCACTTACCCGCCGGCAACTCGGATGGTAATCTTGGGCATAGCATTTCACCAAATCACCTCATTCTTTGGGGCACACGTGAGGAACACAAATGCGAACAAGCCTGAATGGTTCCCAGGACTATATGCGACTGAAAACTCACACCCCAGAAGTGACTCGAACCCATACTCCCAGGAGCAACGCAACTGGTAACTATAGGGCGCCTTAATCCGCTTGACCATCACGGCCGGACAAAAGGAAGTGATAGCCAAGGCTATTTGAACCACTTCCCCGCCGGCAACTCGGATGGTAATCTTGGGCATAGCATTTCACCAAATCACCTCATTCTTTGGGACACACGTGAGGAACACAAATGCGAACAAGCCTGAATGGTCCCCAGGACTATATGCGACTGAAAACTCACACCCCAGAAGTGACTCGAACCCATACTCCCAGGAGCAACGCAACTGGTAACTATAGGGCGCCTTAATCCGCTTGACCATCACGGCCGGACAAAATGAAGTGATAGCCAAGGCTATTTAAACCACTTCCCCGCCGGCAACTCGGATGGTAATCTTGGGCATAGCATTTCACCAAATCACCTCATTCTTTGGGGCACACGTGAGGAACACAAATGCGAACAAGCCTGAATGGTTCCCAGGACTATATGCGACTGAAAACTCACACCCCAGAAGTGACTCGAACCCATACTCCCAGGAGCAACGCAACTGGTAACTATAGGGCGCCTTAATCCGCTTGACCATCACGGCCGGACAAAAGGAAGTGATATCCAAGGCTATTTGAACCACTTCCCCGCCGGCAACTCGGATGGTAATCTTGGGCATAGCATTTCACCAAATCACCTCATTCTTTGGGGCACACGTGAGGAACACAAATGCGAACAAGCCTGAATGGTCCCCAGGACTATATGCGACTGAAAACTCACACCCCAGAAGTGACTCGAACCCATACTCCCAGGAGCAACGCAACTGGTAACTATAGGGCGCCTTAATCCGCTTGACCATCACGGCCGGACAAAAGGAAGTGATAGCCAAGGCTATTTGAACCACTTCCCCGCCGGCAACTCGGATGGTAATCTTGGGCATAGCATTTCACCAAATCACCTCATTCTTTGGGGCACACGTGAGGAACACAAATGCGAACAAGCCTGAATGGTCCCCAGGACTATATGCGACTGAAAACTCACACCCCAGAAGTGACTCGAACCCATACTCCCAGGAGCAACGCAACTGGTAACTATAGGGCGCCTTAATCCGCTTCACCATCACGGCCGGACTAAAGGAAGTGATAGCCAAGGCTATTTGAACCACTTCCCCGCCGGCAACTCGGATGGTAATCTTGGGCATAGCATTTCACCAAATCACCTCATTCTTTGGGGCACACGTGAGGAACACAAATGCGAACAAGCCTGAATGGTCCCCAGGACTATATGCGACTGAAAACTCACACCCCAGAAGTGACTCGAACCCATACTCCCAGGAGCAACGCAACTGGTAACTATAGGGCGCCTTAATCCGCTTGACCATCACGGGCGGACAAAAGGAAGTGATAGCCAAGGCTATTTGGACCACTTCCCCGCCGGCAACTCGGATGGTAATCTTGGGCATAGCATTTCACCAAATCATCTCATTCTTTGGGGCACACGTGAGGAACAGAAATGCGAACAAGCCTGAATGGTTCCCAGGACTATATGCGACTGAAAACTCACACCCCAGAAGTGACTCGAACCCATACTCCCAGGAGCAACGCAACTGGTAACTATAGGGCGCCTTAATCCGCTTGACCATCATGGCCGGACAAAAGGAAGTGATAGCCAAGGCTATTTGAACCACTTCCCCGCCGGCAACTCGGATGGTAATCTTGGGCATAGCATTTCACCAAATCACCTCATTCTTTGGGGCACACGTGAGGAACACAAATGCGAACAAGCCTGAATGGTCCCCAGGACTATATGCGACTTAAAACTCACACCCCAGAAGTGACTCGAACCCATACTCCGAGGAACAACGCAACTGGTAACTATGGGGCGCCTTAATCCGCTTGACCATCACGGCCGAACAAAAGGAAGTGATAGCCAAGGCTATTTGAACCACTTCCCCGCCGGCAACTCGGATGGTAATCTTGGGCATAGCATTTCACCAAATCACCTCATTCTTTGGTACAAACGTGAGGAACACAAATGCGAACAAGCCTGAATGGTCCCCAGGACTATATGCGACTGAAAACTCACACCCCAGAAGTGACTCGAATCCATACTCCCAGGAGCAACGCAACTGGTTACTATAGGGCGCCTTAATCCGCTTGACAATCACGGCCGGACAAAAGGAAGTGATAGCCAAGGCTATTTGAACCACTTCCCCGCCGGAAACTCGGATGGTAATCTTGGGCATAGCATTTCACCAAATCACCTCATTCTTTGGGGCACACGTGAGGAACACAAATTCGAACAAGCCTGAATGGTCCCCATGACAATATGCGACTGAAAACTCACACCCCAGAAGTGACTCGAACCCATACTCCCAGGAGCAACGCAACTGGTAACTATAGGGCGCCTTAATCCGCTTGACCATCATGGCCTGACAAAAGGAAGTGATAGCCAAGGCTATTTGAACCACTTCCCCGCCGGCAACTCGGATGGTAATC
>NC_091152.1:49868242-49954657 GCF_040958095.1 Procambarus clarkii | reverse complement strand
TGGGGTCCCACACACACACACCAGTCCCCCTGGGACCATGGGAGGTGGGGTCCCACACACGCCAGTCCAACTGGGACCATGGGAGGTGGGGTCCCACACACACACCAGTCCACCTGGGACCATGGGAGGTGGGGTCCCACACACACCAGTCCCCCTGGGACCATGGGAGGTGGGGTCCCACACACACCAGTCCTCCTGGGACCATGGGAGGTGGGGTCCCACACACACCAGTCCTCCTGGGACCATGGGAGGTGGGGTCCCACACACACCAGTCCCCCTGGGACCATGGGAGGTGGGGTCCCACACACACCAGTCCTCCTGGGACCATGGGAGGTGGGGTCCCACACACACCAGTCCTCCTGGGACCATGGGAGGTGGGGTCCCACACACCAGTCCACCTGGGACCATGGGAGGTGGGGTCCCACACACACACCAGTCCCCCTGAGACCATGGGAGGTGTGGTTCCACACACATCAGTCCTCCTGGTACCATGGGAGGTGGGGTCCCACACACACCAGTCCTCCTGGGACCATGGGAGGTGGGGTCCCACACACACACACCAGTCCTCCTGGGACCATGGGAGGTGGGGTCCCACACACACCAGTCCTCCTGGGACCATGGGAGGTGGGGTCCCACACACACCAGTCCACCTGGAACCATGGGAGGTGGGGTCCCCCACACACACCAGTCCACCTGGGACCATGGGAGGTGGGGTCCCACACACACACCAGTCCACCTGGGACCATGGGAGGTGGGGTCCCACACACAGACCAGTCCTCCTGAGACCATGGCAGGTGGGGTCCCCCACACACACTAGTCCTCCTGGGACCATGGGAGGTGGGGTCCCCCACACACACCAGTCCACCTGGGAATATGGGAGGTGGGGTCCCACACACACCAGTCCACCTGGGACCATGGGAGGTGGGGTCCCAAACACACCAGTCCACCTGGGACCATGGGTGGTGGGGTCCCACACACACACACACACACTAGTCCACCTGGGACCATGGGAGGTGGGGTCCCACACACACCAGTCCTCCTGGGACCATGGGAGGTGGGGTCCCACACACACCAGTCCTCCTGGGACCATGGGAGGTGGGATCCTCCACACACACCAGTCCTCCTGGGACCATGGGAGGTGGGGTCCCACACACACATCAGTCCTCCTGGGACCATGGGAGGTGGGGTCCCACACACACCAGTCCTCCTGGGACCATGGGAGGTGGGGTCCCACACACACACACACACACCAGTCCACCTGGGACCATGGGAGGTGGGGTCCCCCACACACACCAGTCCACCTGGGACCATGGGAGGTGGGGTCCCACACACACACACACATACCAGTCCACCTGGGACCATGGGAGGTGGGGTCCCACACACACACCAGTCCTCCTGGGACCATGGGAGGTGGGGTCCCACACACATCAGTCCACCTGGGACCATGGGAGGTGGGGTCCCACATACACACCAGTCCACCTGGGACCATGAGAGGTGGGTTCCCACACACACCAGTCCACCTGGGACCATGGGAGGTGGGTCCCACACACACCAGTCCACCTGGGACCATGGGAGGTGGGGTCCCACACACACACACACACACCAGTCCACCTGGGACCATGGGAGGTGGGGTCCCCCACACACACCAGTCCACCTGGGACAATGGGAGGTGGGGTCCCCCACACACACCAGTCCACCTGGGACCATGGGAGGTGGGGTCCCCCACACACACCAGTCCACCTGGGACAATGGGAGGTGGGGTCCCCCACACACACCAGTCCACCTGGGACCATGAGAGGTGGGGTCCCACACACACCAGTCCACCTGGGACCATGGGAGGTGGGGTCCCACACACACCAGTCCACCTGGGACCATGGGAGGTGGGGTCCCACACACACACACACACACACACACACACACCAGTCCACCTGGGACCATGGGAGGTGGGGTCCCACACACACCAGTCCTCCAACGACCATGGGAGGTGGGGTCCCACACACACCAGTCCTCCTGGGACCATGGGAGGTGGGGTCCCACACACACCAGTCCTCCTGGGACCATGGGAGGTGGGGTCCCAAACACACACACACACACCAGTCCACCTGGGACCATAGGAGGTGGGGTCCCACACACACCAGTCCTCCTGGGACCATGGGAGGTGGGGTCCCCCCCACACACACACCAGTCCACCTGGGACTATGGGAGGTGGGGTCCCCCACACACACCAGTCCTCCTAGGACCATGGGAGGTGGGGTCCCACACACACCAGTCCACCTGGGACCATGGGAGGTGGGGTCCCACACACACCAGTCCACCTGGGACCATGGGAGGTGGGGTCCCACACACACACACCAGTCCTCCTGGGACCATGGGAGGTGGGGTCCCGCACACACCAGTCCTCCTGGGACCATGGGAGGTGGGGTCCCACACACACCAGTCCACTTGGGACCATGGGAGGTGGGGTCCCACACACACACCAGTCCTCCTGGGACCATGGGAGGTGGGGTCCCACACACACCAGTCCACCTAGGACCATGGAGGTGGGGACCCCCACACACACCAGTCCACCTGGGACCATGGGAGGTGGGGTCCCACACACACACACACACACCAGTCCACCTGGGACCATGGGAGGTGGGGTCCCACACACACACACACACACCAGTCCACTTGGGACCATAGGAGGTGGGGTCCCACACACACATCAGTCCACCTGGGACCATGGGAGGTGAGGTCCCACACAAACACCAGTCCACCTGGGACCATGGGAGGTGGGGTCCCACACACACCAGTCCACCTGGGACCATGGGAGGTGAGGTCCCACACACACACCAGTCCTCCTGGGACCATGGGAGGTGGGGTCCCCCACACACACCAGTCCACCTGGGACCATGGGAGGTGGGGTCCCCCATACACACCAGTCCACCTGGGACCATGGGAGGTGGGGTCCCGCACACACCAGTCCTCCTGGGACCATGGGAGGTGGGGTCCCACACACACCAGTCCACCTGGGACCATGGGAGGTGGGGTCCCACACACACACCAGTCCTCCTGGGACCATGGGAGGTGGGGTCCCAAACACACCAGTCCACCTGGGACCATGGAGGTGGGGTCCCCCACACACACCAGTCCACCTGGGACCATGGGAGGTGGGGTCCCACACACACACCAGTCCACCTGGGACCATGGGAGGTGGGGTCCCACACACACACCAGTCCACCTGGGACCATGGCAGGTGGGGTCCCCCACACACACCAGTCCACCTGGGACCATGGGAGGTGGGGTCCCCCAAACACCAGTCCACCTGGGACCATGGGAGGTGGGGTCCCACACACACCAGTCCACCTGAGACCATGGGAGGTGGGGTCCCCCACACACACCAGTCCACCTGCGACCATGGGAGGTGGGATCCCACACACACCAGTCCACCTGGGACCATGGGAGGTGGGGTCCCACACACACCAGTCCACCTGGGACCATGGGAGGTGGGGTCCCCCACACACACCAGTCCACCTGGGACCATGGGAGGTGGGGTCCCCCACACACCAGTCCTCCTGGGACCATGAGAGGTGGGGTCCCACACACACCAGTCATCCTGGGACCGTGGGAGGTGGGGTCCTACACACACACCAGTCCTCCTGGGACCATGGGAGGTGGGGTCCTACACACACACCAGTCCACCTGGGACCATGGGAGGTGGAGTCCCACATACACACCAGTCCACCTGGGACCATGGGAGGTGGGGTCCCACACACACACCAGTCCTCCTGGGACCATGGGAGGTGGGGTCCCACACACACCAGTCCACCTGGGACCATGGGAGGTGGGGTCCCACTCACACACACACATCAGTCCTCCTGGGACCATGGGAGGTGGGGTCCCACACACACACACACCAGTCCACCTGGGACCATGGGAGGTGGGGTCCCACACACACACACCAGTCCTCCTGGGACCATGGGAGGTGGGGTCCCACACACACACACCAGTCCTCCTGGGACCATGGGAGGTGGGGTCCCACACACACACCAGTCCTCCTGGGACCATGGGAGGTGTGGTCCCACACACACACCAGTCCACCTGGGACCATGGGAGGTGGGGTCCCCCACACACACCAGTCCACCTGGGACCATGGGAGGTGGGGTCCCCCACACACCAGTCCTACTGGGACCATGAGAGGTGGGGTCCCACACACACCAGTCATCCTGGGACCATGGGAGGTGGGGTCCTACACACACACCAGTCCTCCTGGGACCATGGGAGGTGGGGTCCTACACACACACCAGTCCACCTGGGACCATGGGAGGTGGAGTCCCACATACACACCAGTCCACCTGGGACCATGGGAGGTGGGGTCGCACACACACACCAGTCCTCCTGGGACCATGGGAGGTGGGGTCCCACACACACCAGTCCACCTAGGACCATGGGAGGTGGGGTCCCACTCACACACACACATCAGTCCACCTGGGACCATGGGAGGTGGGGTCCCACACACACACACACCAGTCCACCTGGGACCATGGGAGGTGGGGTCCCACACACACACACCAGTCCTCCTGGGACCATGGGAGGTGGGGTCCCACACACACACACCAGTCCTCCTGGGACCATGGGAGGTGGGGTCCCACACACACACCAGTCCTCCTGGGACCATGGGAGGTGGGGTCCCACACACACACCAGTCCACCTGGGACCATGGGAGGTTGGGTCCCACACACACACACCAGTCCTCCTGGGACCATGGGAGGTGGGGTCCCACACACACACACACCAGTCCTCCTGGGACCATGGGAGGTGGGGTCCCACACACACACCATTCCACCTGGGACAATGGGAGGTGGGGTCCCCCACACACACACCAGTCCTCCTGGGACCATGGGATTTGGGGACCCCCACACACACACACCAGTCCTCCTGGGACCATGGGAGGTGGGGTCCCACACACACACCATTCCACCTGGGACCATGGGAGGTGGGGTCCCCCACACACACACCAGTCCACCTGGGACCATGGGAGGTGGGGTCCCCCACACACCAGTCCTCCTGGGACCATGAGAGGTGGGGTCCCACACACACCAGTCATCCTGGGACCATGGGAGGTGGGGTCCTACACACACACCAGTCCTCCTGGGACCATGGGAGGTGGGGTCCTACACACACACCAGTCCACCTGGGACCATGGGAGGTGGAGTCCCACATACACACCAGTCCACCTGGGACCATGGGAGGTGGGGTCCCACACACACACCAGTCCTCCTGGGACCATGGGAGGTGGGGTCCCACACACACCAGTCCACCTGGGACCATGGGAGGTGGGGTCCCACTCACACACACACATCAGTCCTCCTGGGACCATGGGAGGTGGGGTCCCACACACACACACACCAGTCCACCTGGGACCATGGGAGGTGGGGTCCCACACACACACACCAGTCCTCCTGGGACCATGGGAGGTGGGGTCCCACACACACACACCAGTCCTCCTGGGACCATGGGAGGTGGGGTCCCACACACACACCAGTCCTCCTGGGACCATGGGAGGTGGGGTCCCACACACACACCAGTCCACCTGGGACCATGGGAGGTGGGGTACCACACACACACACCAGTCCTCCTGGGACCATGGGAGGTGGGGTCCCACACACACACACACCAGTCCTCCTGGGACCATGGGAGGTGGGGTCCCACACACACACCATTCCACCTGGGACCATGGGAGGTGGGGTCCCCCACACACACACCAGTCCTCCTGGGACCATGGGATTTGGGGTCCCCCACACACAAACACCAGTCCTCCTGGGACCATGGGAGGTGGGGTCCCACACACACACCATTCCACCTGGGACCATGGGAGGTGGGGTCCCCCACACACACACCAGTCCACCTGGGACCATGGGAGGTGGGGTCCCACACACACCAGTCCTTCTGGGAACATGGGAGGTGGGGTCCCCCACACACCAGTCCACCTGGGACCATGGGAGGTGGGGTCCCTCACACACCAGTCCTCCTGGGAACATGGGAGGTGGGGTCCCCCACACACCAGTCCACCTGGGACCATGGGAGGTGGGGTCCCTCACACACACACCAGTCCTCCTGGGACCATGGGAGGTGGGGTCCCCCCCACACACACACCAGTCCTCCTGGGACCATGGGAGGTGGGGTCCCCCACACACACACACACCAGTCCTCCTGGGACCATGGGAGGTGGGGTCCTACACACACACCAGTCCACCTGGGACCATGGGAGGTGAGGTCCCACACACATCAGTCCACCTGGGAACATGGGAGGTGGGGTCCCCCACACACCAGTCCACCTGGGACCATGGGAGGTGGGGTCCCTCACACACACACCAGTCCTCCTGGGACCATGGGAGGTGGGGTCCCCCACACACACACACCAGTCCTCCTGGGACCATGGGAGGTGGGGTCCCCACACACACACACACCAGTCCTCCTGGGACCATGGGAGGTGGGGTCCTACACACACACCAGTCCACCTGGGACCATGGGAGGTGAGGTCCCACACACACCAGTCCACCTGGGACCATGGGAGGTGGGGTCCCACACACACACCAGTCCTCCTGGGACCATGGGAGGTGAGGTCCCACACACCAGTCCACCTGGGACCATGGGAGGTGGGGTCCCACACACACACCAGTCCTCCTGGGACCATGGGAGGTGGGGTCCCACACACCAGTCCACCTGGGACCATGGGAGGTGGGGTCCCAAACACACCAGTCCACCTGGGACCATGGGAGGTGGGGTCCCACACACATCAGTCCACCTGGGACCATGGGAGGTGGGGTCCCACACACACACCAGTCCACCTGGGACCATGGGAGGTGGGGTCCCACACACACACCAGTCCTCCTGGGACCATGGGAGGTGGGGTCCAACACACCAGTCCACCTGGGACCATGGGAGGTGGGGTCCCACACACACCAGTCCACCCGGGACCATGGGAGGTGGGGTCCCACACACACCAGTCCACCTGGGACCATGGGAGGTAGTGTCCCACACACACCAGTCCTCCTAGCACCACGGGAGGTGGGGTCCCACACACACACCAGTCCTCCTGGGACCATGGGAGGTGGGGTCCCACACACACCAGTCCTCCTGGGACCATGGGAGGTGGGGTCCCACACACACACACCAGTCCACCTGGGACCATGGGAGGTGGGGTCCCACACACACCAGTCCTCCTGGGACCATGGGAGGTGGGGTCCCACACACACACCAGTCCTCCTGGGACCATGGGAGGTGGGGTCCCACACACACACCACTCCACCTGGGAGCATGGGAGGTGGGGTCCCACACACACACACCAGTCCTCCTGGGACCATGGGAGGTGGGGTCCTACACACAACAGTCCTCCTGGGACCATGGGAGGTGGGGTCCCACACACACACCAGTCCTCCTGGGACCATGGGAGGTGGGGTCCCACACACACACCAGTCCACCTGGGACCATGGGAGGTGGGGTCCCACACACACCAGTCCTCCTGGGACCATGGGAGGTGGGGTCCCACACACACACCAGTCCTCCTGGGACCATGGGAGGTGGGGTCCCACACACACACCAGTCCACCTGGGACCATGGGAGGTGGGGTCCCACACACACATCAGTCCACATGGGACCATGGGAGGTGGGGTCCCACACACACCAGTCCACCTGGGACCATGAGAGGTGGAGTCCCACACACACCAGTCCTCCTGGGACCATGGGAGGTGGGGTCCCACACACACACACCAGTCCAGCTGGGACTATGGGAGGTGGGGTCCCACACACACCAGTCCTCCTGGGACCATGGGAGGTGGGGTCCCACACACACCAGTCCACCTGGGACCATGGGAGGTGGGGTCCCACACACACACACCAGTCCTCCTGGGACCATGGGAAGTGGGGTCCCACACACACACACCAGTCCTCCTGGGACCATGGGAGGTGGGGTCCCACACACACACACCAGTCCTCCTGGGACCATGGGAGGTGGGGTCCCACACAATAACAATATACATGATCACTGATAAGAAGTTAATCTTTGTGTAACATTTCAGGTAAGCAATAATTAGTTACCTGGAGAATTATTATACACAATTTTCTCCTCCATTGTGCTGGAAGATTACTGTAGACACTCTCAGGTGTTATCTATAATTACCTGCCCACCATTACTGTAGACACTCTCAGGTGTTATCTATAATTACCTGCCCACCATTACTGTAGACACTCTCAGGTGTTATCTATAATTACCTGCCCACCATTACTGTAGACACTCTCAGGTGTTATCTATAATTACCTGCCCACCATTACTGTAGACACTCTCAGGTGTTATCTATAATTACCTGCCCACCATTACTGTAGACACTCTCAGGTGTTATCTATAATTACCTGCCCACCATTACTGTAGACACTCTCAGGTGTTATCTATAATTACCTGCCCACCATTACTGTAGACACTCTCAGGTGTTATCTATAATTACCTGCCCACCATTACTGTAGACACTCTCAGGTGTTATCTATAATTACCTGCCGACCATTACTGTAGACACTCTCAGGTGTTATCTATAATTACCTGCCCACCATTACTGTAGACACTCTCAGGTGTTATCTATAATTACCTGCCCACCATTACTGTAGACACTCTCAGGTGTTATCTATAATTACCTGCCCACCATTACTGTAGACACTCTCAGGTGTTATCTATAATTACCTGCCCACCATTACTGTAGACACTCTCAGGTGTTATCTATAATTACCTGCCCACCATTACTGTAGACACTCTCAGGTGTTATCTATAATTACCTGCCCACCATTACTGTAGACACTCTCAGGTGTTATCTATAATTACCTGCCCACCATTACTGTAGACACTCTCAGGTGTTATCTATAATTACCTGCCCACCATTACTGTGTCTGTAATTATTCCTCTATGATGCATGGAGGACACAGGCGGGTACAGGGAGTACCATGGTATCAGGTGAGGCTGTACCCTCAGTACTATGGTATCAGGTGAAGCTGTACTGTCAGTACGATGGTATCAGGTGAAGCTGTACCCTCAGTACTATGGTATCAGGTGAAGCTGTACCCTCAGTACCATGGTATCAGGTGAAGCTGTACTGTCAGTACCATGGTATTAGGTGAAGCTGTACCTTCAGTACCATGGTATCAGGTGAAGCTGTACCCTCAGTACTATGGTATCAGGTGAAGCTGTACCCTCAGTACCATGGTATCAGGTGAAGCTGTACTGTCAGTACCATGGTATTAGGTGAAGCTGTACCTTCAGTACCATGGTATCAGGTGAAGCTGTTCTGTCAGTACCAAAGTATCAGGTGAAGCTATACCGTCAGTACCATAGTATCAGGTGAAGCTATACCGTCAGTACCATGGTATCAGGTGAAGCTGTACCGTGAGTACCATGGTATTATGTGAAGCTGTACCGTCAGTACCATGGTATTAGGTGAAGCTGTACCCTCAGTACTATGGTATCTGGTGAAGCTGTACCCTCAGTACCATGGTATCAGGTGAAGCTGTACCCTCAGTACCATGGTATTAGGTGAAGCTGTACCCTCAGTACCATGGTATCAGGTGAAGCTGTACCCTCAGTACCATGGTATCAGGTGAAGCTGTACTGTCAGTACCATGGTATTAGGTGAAGCTGTACTGTCAGTACCATGGTATCAGGTGAAGCTGTACCGTCAGTACCATGGTATCAGGTGAAGCTGAACCGTCAGTACCATGGTATCAGGTGAAGCTGTACTGTCAGTACCATGGTATCAGGTGAAGCTGTACCCTCAGTACCATGGTATCAGGTGAAGCTGTACTGTCAGTACCATGGTATTAGGTGAAGCTGTACCGTCAGTACCATGGTGTCAGGTGAAGCTGTACCATCAGTACCATGGTATCAGGTGAAGCTATACATATAGTGTATACTGCCATACTCAGAGCTTCAAATACACAAGGAGAGCTAACGAGGAATATATACACATCGAGAGATGTATTTTCCTGAGTATACACATACAGTATACACACATTGTCAGTACTTACACCAATGAGTGTATTCCCAGTGTATATACTACACCATACTTGTCCCGCATGTATACTCAGGGTGTAGTATACCAGTATACACTTCACCGATGGGCGGGTGAATCAGTATACCCACAGGTTATTTAGTTATATTTCCCAGGGATAAAAGTGAGGTATATACCCATCATATATAGATCAAAAGTGACTTGACGTATTGTGTATACACTCTGTATAGTGAGTGGTGTGGGGGGGGATTAAGGTATACAGCCCTAATGACCACACCAGCTGTCGTTAGCCTTCACATCACGCGAAAAACGCTGAATTACAATGACATAACGATTGGGTCCAATTGCGCAGTTCAGCCAATATTAATTAGCACTGTACCACAATACAGCCGTAGGGAGTATGTTGGCTATGGTGTTCAACACAGCAGTATGGGCTCTGTTTCAACTGCTCTGTTGCAACAGCTCAGCCACGCGCCAGATTGAGCGCATTAATTTGCAAATTGCAACAGATTGTCAGATGGATAAAGCCGGGTTAGGATAGTGTGACCCAAGTGATAGCAACAGTCTGGTACACTGTTGAGAGATTACACTGTAGAGAGATTACACTGCAGAGATTACACTGCAGAGAGATTACACTTCAGAGATATTACACAGCAGATATATTACACTGCAGAGATCTTACACTGTATCACAGTGCCCCACTATACCACCAAGCACAAGAACATGTGTCCCAGAGAGATGGAACTAGACCCAAATGAAGCAATGTGGACCAAGAGGAATGTGGACTGATATTGGAACTAAGAAAGTTGTAGAGAACAGGGAATCATTACCACAGGAAAGGGGACCATTTATATCAAAATGGGATATTGTAAATTCTGTGAGATTATTCCCTGCAAGGGGGGGGGGGGAATATTTTATCAGTAAAGGGGTGTGTTATGCCCCTCATTAGTGGGTGTATCAGTGGGTTGGTCTGTATGTGTACCAGGATGGCAGATTACTTTGTCAGTAATGAATACGTTTATAATTGGACGGGGGATTATTACGAACTTATTATTTAATTAATAATTAGGTTAGATTAATATAATTAGAATTATTACTGACACGGAGAATACATTACGTCAACAAAAAGATATCTGGCAGCATTAAGATATCTAAATATTTTAAGACATTGTATTTCTGCAAGTATTACATCAATATTATGAAGATAAATGGTTTTACAACTTAAGATATTTTTTTCCACTGTAACTTAACATTTTCACTGGAATTTAACCTGTTTTAATGGAGTGAACTTTCTGAAAGTTTCTAATAGAAAGGGCAGCTGGTAATTTTATGATACGAAAGGCCATTTAGTTTGACATTTTGTTTGAAAATATTTTCATTACTCCTGGAAAGACATAATTTTCACTCGGAATTTGAAATATAAATATTTGCTGCAAGAATATTTGAACAGGATTCACATTGATACAGAGTGCGAGTCACAACAGCTTGGCTGGAACATAGACAGCCAACCCACTCATCTGAAACATGAAGAAAGTTAGAACATTGCGGCCCCATGTGTCACTACAACACACCAGAGACACAGTAATACATCAGGGACACACTACAACACACCAGAGACACACAACAACACACCAGGGACACACTACAACACACCAGGGACACACAACAACACACCAGGGACACAGTAATACAACAGAAACACACTACAACACACCAGGGACACACTACAACACACCAGAGACACAGTAATACATCAGGGACACACTACAACACACCAGGGACACACTACAACACACCAGGGACACACAACAACACACCAGGGACACACAACAACACACCAGGGACACACTACAACACACCAGAGACACAGTAATACATCAGGGACACACTACAACACACCAGAGACACAGTAATACAACAGGGACACACTACAACACACCAGGGACACACTACAACACACAAGAGACACAGTAATACAACAGAAACACACCAGAGACACAGTAATACAACAGGGACACACTACAACATATCAGGGACACACTACAACACACCAGGGACACACTACAACACACCATAGTAAACACACCAGGGACACACAACACACCAGGGACACACTACAACACACCAGGGACACACAACACACCAGAGACACACCACAACACACAAGGGACACACTACAACACACCAGGGACACACAACACACCAGGGACACGCTACAACACACCAGGGACACGCTACAACACACCAGGGACACACTACAACACACCAGGGACACACAACACACCAGAGACACACACACCAGGGACACAGAACAACACACCAGGGACACACAACACACCAGGAACACACAACAACACACCAGGGACACACAACAACACACCAGGGACACACACCACACCAGGGACACGCTACAACACACCAGGGACACACAACACACCAGAGACACACACACCAAGGACACACAACAACACACCAGGGACACACAACAACACACCAGGGACACACAACACACCAGGGACACACAACACACCAGGGACACACTACAACACACCAGGGACACGCTACAACACACCAGGGACACACTACAACACACCAGGGACACACAACAACACACCAGGGACACACTACAACACACCAGGGACACACCACACATCAGGGACACGCTACAACACACCAGGGACACACTACAACACACCAGGGACACACAACACACCAGGGACACTACAACACACCAGGGACACACTACAACACACCAGGGACACACTACAACACACCAGGGACACACTACAACACACCAGGGACACACTACAACACACCAGGGATACACTACAACACACTAGGGACACGCAACACACCAGGAATACAGTACAACACACCAGGGACACACAACACACCAGGGACACACAATACACCAGGGACACACACACCAGGGACACACAACAACACACCAGGGACACACTACAACACACCATGGACACACTACAACACACCAGGGACACACCACACACCAGGGACACGCTACAACACACCAGGGACACACTACAACACACCAGGGACACACAACACACCAGGGACACTACAACACACCAGGGACACACTACAACACACCAGGGACACACTACAACACACCAGGGACACACAACAACACACCAGGGACACACAACAACACACCATGGACACACTACAACACACCAGGGACACACAACACACCAGGGACACTACAACACACCAGGGACACACTACAACACACCAGGGACACACTACAACACACCAGGGACACACACAACACACCAGGGACACACAACAACACACAAGGGACACACTACAACACACCAGGGACACACAACACACCAGAGACACGCTACAACACACCAAGGACACGCTACAACACACCAGGGACACACTACAACACACCAGGGACACGCTACAACACACCAGGGACACACTACAACACACCATGGACACACTACAACACACCAGGGACACACTACAACACACCAGGGACACACTACAACACACCAGGGACACACAACAACACACCAGGGACACACAACAACACACCAGGGACACTACAACACACCAGGGACACACACAACACAGCAGGGACACACTACAACACACCAGGGACACACTACAACACACCAGGGACACACTACAACACACCAGGGACACACAACGCACCAGGGACACACTACAACACACCAGGGACACACTACAACACACCAGGGACACTACAACACACCAGGGACACACACAACACACCAGGGACACACTACAACACACCAGGGACACACTACAACACACCAGGGACACACTACAACACACCAGGGACACTACAACACACCAGAGACACACACAACACACCAGGGACACACTACAACACACCAGGGACACATACCAATATCGCCCAGTTGGTCCGGGACAGAATTTAATGGTTTAAGTGCCGGAGATAATAACAGTTGAGAGCTGGAAAAACAATTATATATTGTTACGACCCGCGATCAGCGGCTCGTAACTGTGTCGTTACGACCCGCGATCAGCGACTCGTAACTGTATCGTTACGACCCGCGATCAGTGACTCGTAACTGTATCGTTACGACCCGCGATCAGCGGCTCATAACTGTATCGTTACGACCCGCGATCAGCGACTCGTAACTGTATCGTTACGACCCGCGATCAGCGGCTCGTAACTGTGTCGTTACGACCCGCGATCAGCGACTCGTAACTGTATCGTTACGACACGCGATCAGCGACTCGTAACTGTATCGTTACGACCCGCGATCAGCGGCTCGTAACTGTGTCGTTACGACCCGCGATCAGCGACTCGTAACTGTATCGTTACGACCCGCGATCAGTGACTCGTAACTGTGTCGTTAGGACCCGCGATCAGCGGCTCATAACTGTATCGTTACGAGCCGCGATCAGTGACTCGTAACTGTGTCGTTACGACCCGCGATCAGCGGCTCGTAACTGTGTCGTTACGACCCGCGATCAGCAGCTCGTAACTGTGTCGTTACGACCCGCGATCAGCGGCTCGTAACTGTATCGTTACGACCCGCGATCAGCGGCTCGTAACTGTGTCGTTACGACCAGCGATCAGCGGCTCGTAACTGTGTCGTTACGACCCGCGATCAGCGGCTCGTAACCGTTACGACCCCTCCCAGGTAGCCTTACGAGGCAGGTGTGTCTTGTGAGAGTTAGTCCACACCTGACTGGAGGCCGGAGTCAGGTGTAGGAAGTACACTAAGCAAACATCAGTAATTATGACTGAAGAGAAGACACCAGAGGGGCAAGCATCTTAAGGAGACCAGATGAGATCAGATGTGGACATTACGTTACGACACGTGTCATGGGCGGAGGTCGTAAAGGTCACGTGAGTCGTGAGTGTCGTCGGGGAGGGTCGTACGTCGTTACCTCCTGTGTTGAAGGACGTTATACGTCATGGTGAAGAGCTTGAGGGAAGGCTGCGTGTTGACGTCTGAGGATATCTGTCTGGGGCCAGATTCACGAAGCAGTCACGCAAGCACTTACGAACGTGTCCACCTTTTCTCAATCTTTGGCGGCTTTGTTTACAATTATTAAACAGTTAATGAGCTCCGAAGCGCCAGGAGGCTGTTTATAACAATAACAACAGTTTGTTTGGGAAGTTTTCATGCTTGTAAACTGTTTAATAAATGTAACCAAAGCCGTTAAAGATTGAGGAAAGATGTACACGTTCGTAAGTACTTGTGTAACTGCTTCGTGAATCTGGATTCTGGGGCCGACGTACGACGTTTTTCTCTCTTATCGGGGTAACGACTTAGGGGCGGCCTGAAGCCTATAGTGTGGTCGTACCTGTGTTTCACCTAGTTGTGCTTGCGGGGGTTGAGCTCTGCTCTTTCGGCCCGCTTCTCAACTGTTACTAACTTGGCTCAGCTGGATGTGTACTCACGACTACTAGGCCAGAGTTGACTCCCATTCCCCAGATATGGGATGGAAGATCACGCCTTCCCCACTACTCCAACACTGTGACACACTCACTAATGCATTAGAAGAACAACAGCATACAGATGTGGTATGTACACACATTGCAAAGGCAGTTGATGTGACCATGGAGTGATAGACCACAAAATAAGGTCAGTAGGAAGGTTGGTAACTATCAGGGGGAAAGCGCTAAGCCATTACGACTATATAGCACTGGGAAGGGGGGTCAGGATAATGATTTGGGATGGGACGGGGGGAAGTAATAATGCCCAACCACTTGGACGGTCGGGGATTGAAAGCCGACCTGCATGAAGCGAGACCGTCGCTCTACCGTCCACCCCAAGTGGTAAGGTCTGTAAGCATAACAGGTAAAGTAGGGCGATGGATATTAAATTTTCTGTCAATCCGAACGAAAAGAGTTACAATCAATCAAATAAAATCGAGTCCAAGCGCAGTTAAAAGTTCTGTACCTCAGGGTACAGTCCTTGCACCTCTGCTGTTCCTTATTCTCATATGAGATATTGACTCAAATACAAGTGACAATTCGCATCATCCTTTGCAAACGATAAAAATAAGCATGAAAATTACTTCTGCTGAAGATATTGACATTAATAACGTTGTCGATTGGGCAGCAGAAAATAACATGATGTTTAACAATGATAAATTCCAGGTTCTCAGGTATTGCAAAAATTAAGACCTTAAACATAATACAGGGTACAAAACACAATTAACTCTGCCAGCGAAGCAACACGTAAAGGATCTGGGAATAATGATGTCTGACGACCTAACGTTTTGGGAGCATAACCCTTGCTTCCTTGGAAGCAAATTTAGCGCCAGCAAGGGAAATAGAATGGATTGAGAACCTTTAAATCCAGAGATTCCATCACAATGGTTGTACTATACAAGTCACTTGTGTTGTCCCGTCTTGAGTACTGCTCAGTACTCACTTTCCCCTTCAGAGCAGGAGAGATTGCTGAAATAGAGGGAATACAGAGAACATATACGGCACGCATAGACGAGATAAAACACCTAAATTATTGGGATCGTCTCAAAGCCCTCTAAATGTACTCTCTAGAAAGGAGACGAGAGAGATACCAAATAATATACACATGGAAAATACTGGAGGGCCAGGTCCCTAATCTGCACAGTAAAATAGCAAAATACTGGAGTGAACTATATGGAAGAAAATGCAGAATAGAACCAGTGAAGAGCAAGGGTGCCATGGGCACAATCAGAGAACACTGTATAAACATTAGAGGTCCGCGGTTGTTCAACGTCCTCCCAGCGAGCATAAGAAATATTGCCGGAACAACCGTGGACATCTTCAAGAGAAAACTAGACTGTTTTTCCAAGGAGTGCCGGACCAACCGGGCTGTGGTGGGTATGTGGGCCTGCGGGCCGCTCCACACCACACTACAGCAATGGTCCATGACTGTAGTGTATACCACACTACACTACAGCAAGGGTCCATGACTGTAGTGTATACAACACTACACTACAGCAAGGGTCCATGACTGTAGTGTATACCACACCACACTACAGCAAGGGTCCATGACTGTAGTGTATACCACACCACACTACAGCAAGGGTCCATGACTGTAGTGTATACAACACTACACTACAGCAAGGGTCCATGACTGTAGTGTATACCACACCACACTACAGCAAGGGTCCATGACTGTAGTGTATACCACACCACACTACAGCAAGGGTCCATGACTGTAGTGTATACAACACTACACTACAGCAAGGGTCATGACTGTAGTGTATACCACACCACACTACAGCAAGGGTCCATGACTGTAGTGTATACAACACTACACTACAGCAAGGGTCCATGACTGTAGTGTATACAACACTACACTACAGCAAGGGTCCATGACTGTAGTGTATACCACACCACACTACAGCAAGGGTCATGACTGTAGTGTATACCACACTACACTACAGCAAGGGTCCATGACTGTAGTGTATACAACACTACACTACAGCAAGGGTCCATGACTGTAGTGTATACCACACCACACTACAGCAAGGGTCCATGACTGTAGTGTATACCACACCACACTACAGCAAGGGTCCATGACTGTAGTGTATACCACACTACACTACAGCAAGGGTCATGACTGTAGTGTATACCACACCACACTACAGCAAGGGTCCATGACTGTAGTGTATACAACACTACACTACAGCAAGGGTCCATGACTGTAGTGTATACAACACTACACTACAGCAAGGGTCATGACTGTAGTGTATACAACACTACACTACAGCAAGGGTCATGACTGTAGTGTATACCACACTACACTACAGCAAGGGTCATGACTGTAGTGTATACAACACTACACTACAGCATGGGTCATGACTGTAGCATATACAACACCAAACTACAGCAAGGATCCATGACTGTAGTGTATACAATACACCATCAACATAGTATACAGCGCTGACGAAAATAAATGTTCTTATAAAATTTGATATTTTTACATATAATTCACACACACACACACACACACACACACACACACACACACACACACACACACACACACACATACACACATACACACACACACACACACACACACACACACACATACACACACACACACACAACTGGTAGGGGGCTCCAGTGGATAAGGGAGTACCTAAGCAATACGAAGCAGAGAGTTACAGTGAGGGGTGAGACCTCAGAATGGCGTGAAGTCACCAGAGGAGTCCCACAGGGCTCTGTACTTGGACCTATCTTGTTTCTGAAATACGTAAATGATCTCCCAGAGGGTATAGACTCATTCCTCTCAATGTTTGCTGACGACGCCAAAATTATGAGAAGGATTAAGACAGAAGAGAACTGTTTGAGGCTTCAAGAAGACCTAGACAAGCTGAAGGAATGGTCGAACAAATGGTTGTTAGAGTTTAACCCAACCAAATGTAATGTAATGAAGATAGGTGTAGGGAGCAGGAGGCCAGATACAAGGTATCATCTGGGAGAGGAAATTCTTCAGGATTCAGAGAAAGAAAAAGACTTGTGGGTTGATATCAAGCCAGACCTGTCTCCTGCAGCCCATATCAAGAGGATAACATCAGCGGCATATGCCAGGCTGGCCAACATATGAACGGCATTCAGTAACTTGTGTAAGGAATCTTTCAAAACATTAAATAATATATATGTCAGACCAATCCTGGAGTATGCGGCTCCAGCATGGAGTCCATATCTAGTCAAGCAGAAGACTAAACTGGAAAAGGTTCAAAGGTTTGCCACCAGACTAGTACCCGAGCTGAGAGGTATGAGCTACGAGGAGAGACTACGGGAATTAAACCTCACTTCGTTGGAAGACAGAAGAGTTAGGGGGGATATGATCACCACATTCAAGATTCTCAAGGGAATCGACAGGGTTGATAAAGACAGGCAATTTAACACACGGGGCACACGCACTAGGGGACACAGGTGGAAACTGAGTGCCCAAATGAGCCACAGAGATATTAGAAAGAACTTTTTTAGTGTCAGAGTGGTTGACAAATGGAATGCATTAGGAAGTGATGTGGTGGAGGCTGACTCCATACACAGTTTCAAGTGTAGATATGATGGAGCCCAGTAGGCTCAGGAACCTGTACACCAGTTGATTGACAGTTGAGAGGCGGGACCAAAGAGCCAGAGCTCAACCCCCGCAAGCACAACTAGGTGAGAACTAGGTGAGTACACACACACACACACACACACACACACACACACACACACACACACACACACACACACACACACACACACACACACACACACACAGTCCATGGACTCCGGCTGACAGAGTTTCATATTAAACATTTATTTTGAGAATACTTTCTCTCCAGGTTTAAAATTTGAAGACACACAATAGGACATCATTTGTGAGAGGAGACCGGGCCGCCCACAGGTGTCCCAAGAGCAGGACCCGGATACAGTGGCTCAGGCAAGGCATTATGGGGAAAGAATATGGCTCAAGGGAGAAAATACGATATTCAAAGATAAATATCAAATTCACACAGAGAAAGGAATGAGGAGTTTTCTTGACAAATATGATCTTAAAAAATATAAATTTCGAGAAAAATGAATATGAGACTTTTAAAGTCCAATAGACTTAGCTTTACGGGGACTTAATTACGTCTTAGAACAACATTATTGAAATAGGATTTGTGTCAAGATACACAACGCGAAACAAGCACTAACAGTATACCTAAGTGTTAAATAATATATTAGCTGCAAGTATAATGTTAGCACAAGCTGAGATGCCGGAGAACAGAACAGCATTCCGTGATGCTTCCATACCCGTAACATGTGACGTTTTGGCTGTAATAAAGTCGAGTACGTCAGCGCCTTCTCCTGAAATACATCAACATACAACTAGAGTATACACCAAAGTATATTATATTTCTTTGGTGTATATACACTGAGAGATATATTACATTCTTCGGTGTATATATATACACAGGGAGTTTGTATTAGTCCTGGATTGTATTCATGACTAATGTATATTTGCCGGTTGTTGTGGTGGCCTTAATAACCCTCCCTGGGATGATAGATTTACAACAAAACAACAACCACAAATTCCATTCACCTGGGCTGTAGGAGACTCGAACCCTGGACTCGTCTCCTGCGAGTACGTCTCCTGCGAGTACGTCTCCTGCGAGTACGTCTCCTGCGAGTACGTCTCCTGCGAGTACGTCTCCTGGGAGTACGTCTCCTGGGAGTACGTCTCCTGGGAGTACGTCTCCTGCGAGTACGTCTCCTGGGAGTACGTCTCCTGCGAGTACGTCTCCTAAGAGTTCGTCTCCTGGGAGTACGTGTCCTGCGAGTACGTCCCCTGCGAGTACATCTCCTGTGAGTACGTCTCCTGCGAGTACATCTCACAGGAACATGCTACCTGCATATCATGTTAGAGTTCCATTAATAGTCTCCTTGTAAACTGGTAAGTGAATCTTTGGCTTACACAAAGAATATTCGCTAGTTATAACTTTATAGTATTATAAACTTTTGGGGTAAAATTTAAAAAGTCTCTGCTTAACTCGTTTTCTTTCAAACAGTTTAAAGAATTTGGTTTTCTGTTAATGAAATTCTAGAGGACACTCAAATAGTTTTGTATATCATATTACACATGTTCGAGATTGGTTGTGTTACAACTAATCCCTTGCCACATGTGGAACACTTGCTACATGTATGACACTTGCCACCTGTGTAACACATATTTAACATACTTGTCACATATTTAACACAGCCCAAACGTCTTGACACATGAGGCAAGAACTACAAAGGTCAACTTGCCAGGTGAAGACAAGAGGGCAGGAACTAGGCCAAGACCACCAGGACTCTATACCAACACCTCACATCCCTGGCAGCTTAACACTTCTGGAAGACAAGACCACCAGGACTCTATACCAACACCTCACATCCCTGGCAGCTTAACACTTCTGGAAGACAAGACCACCAGGACTCTATACCAACACCTCACATCCCTGGCAGCTTAACACTTCTGGAAGACAAGACCACCAGGACTCTATACCAACACCTCACATCCCTGGCAGCTTAACACTTCAGGAAGACAAGACCACCAGGACTCTATACCAACACCTCACATCCCTGGCAGCTTAACACTTCTGGAAGACAAGACCACCAGGACTCTATACCAACACCTCACATCCCTGGCAGCTTAACACTTCTGGAAGACAAGACCACCAGGACTCTATACCAACACCTCACATCCCTGGCAGCTTAACACTTCTGGAAGACAAGACCACCAGGACTCTATACCAACACCTCACATCCCTGGCAGCTTAACACTTCTGGAAGACAAGACCACCAGGACTCTATACCAACACCTCACATCCCTGGCAGCTTAACACTTCAGGAAGACAAGACCACCAGGACTCTATACCAACACCTCACATCCCTGGCAGCTTAACACTTCTGGAAGACAAGACCACCAGGACTCTATACCAACACCTCACATCCCTGGCAGCTTAACACTTCTGGAAGACACTCACACCATCACTGGAGAGAAGACATACAAGCAGCTTCATAATGCAACATTCTCTCACAAGGAATATTTTATGAATACCTGAATCGATAGGAGTAATGCAGACCCTGGTTCGACTCCCGTTCATGATTCACAGTCAGGACACCCGAGTTTGAACTCCGGCGTTATGGAAATGTTTTTTTCCTATCACCTGGTGCCTCTGTTCACCGAGCAGTAAATAGGTATACCCACTAGTTTGGCAACTGTGGTGGAAATGCACTTGGGGCTGATCAACCAGGCTGTGATTGATACGTCAGGCTGCGAGCCGCCGCGTCCAACAGCCTGGTTGACCAGCCCAGCAACCAGGAGGCCTGGCCGGGGACCGGGCCACGGGGACATTGAACCCCGAAATTATCGCAAGGTACCAGCAAGGGGAGGATCAATCCAGCCTGTCAGACCTGCATTGCCAACAAGCAAAAATGACCCTAAATACCTTAGCAAACACATTTCTTGCAGAACCACGTTCAATCATCGCTCATCCCGGTAACTGGGCGCACTATTCCTTTCCCCCGTCCTATCCTATATGCTAATCCTCATCCCTGCCAGGTACTATACTGTTGTAATGGCTCAGAGCTTCCTCAGGATAATTACCTAACTTTATCCTTGTTTTAGGAGCCCTCGGCGCCGACCACACCAGAAATATGGCGAGGGGGAATCTTGGAGGCAGGAAAGACCTGGATAAATACTGGTTTGGTAAGAGGGTTGTTGATTTACAGCAACCAATTAGCGGGTGATGTAGTAGACACGGGATCGATGGATTGTGTCGTGCTAAGGTTAGACACACACACAATATATATATATATATATATATATATATATATATATATATATATATATATATATATATATATATATATATATATGTCGTACCTAGTAGCCAGAACTCACTTCTGAGCCTACTATTCAAGGCCCGATTTGCCTAATAAGCCAAGTTTTCATGAATTAATTGCTTTTCGACTACCTAACCTACCTAACCTAACCTAACCTAACTTTTTCGGCTACCTAACCAAACCTAACCTATAAAGATAGGTTAGGTTAGGTTAGGTAGGGTTGGTTAGGTTCGGTCATATATCAACGTTAATTTTAACTCCAATAAAAAAAAATTGACCTCTTACATAATGATATGGGTAGCTTTATCATTTCATAAGAAAAAAAATTAGAGAAAATATATTAATTCATGAGAACTTGGCTTATTAGGCAAATCGGGCCTTGCATTGTAGGCTGAAAAGTGAGTTCTGGCTACTAGGTACGACATATATATATATATGTATATATATATATATATATATATATATATATGTCGTACCTAGTAGCCAGAACGCACTTCTCAGCCTACTATGCAAGGCCCGATTTGCCTAATAAGCCAAGTTTTCATGAATTAATGTTTTTTCGACTACCTAACCTAACCTAACCTAACTTTTTCGGCCACCTAACCTAACCTAACCTATATAGATAGGTTAGGTTAGGTTAGGTAGGGTTGGTTAGGTTCGGTCATATATCTACGTTAATTTTAACTCCAATTAAAAAAAATTGACCTCATACATAATGAAATGGGTAGCTTTATCATTTCATAAGAAAAAAATTAGAGAAAACATATTAATTCAGGAAAACTTGGCTCATTAGGCAAATCGGGCCTTGCATAGTAGGCTGAGAACTGCGTTCTGGCTACTAGGTACGACATATATATATATATATATATATATATATATATATGTCGTACCTAGTAGCCAGAACTCACTTTTTGGCCTACTATTCAAGGCCCGATTTGCCTAATAAGCTAAGTTTTCCTGAATTAATATATTTTTTCTAATTTTTTTCTTATGAAATGATAAAGCTACCCATTTCATTATGTATGAGGTCAATTTTTTTTTATTGGAGTTAAAATTAACGTAGATATATGACCGAACCTAACCAACCCTACCTAACCTAACCTAACCTATCTTTATAGGTTAGGTTTGGTTAGGTAGCCAAAAAAGTTAGGTTAGGTTAGGTTAGGTAGGTTAGGTAGTCGAAAAACAATTAATTCATGAAAACTTGGCTTATTAGGCAAATCGGGCCTTGCATAGTAGGCTGAGAAGTGCGTTCTGGCTACTAGGTACGACATATATATATATATATATATATATATATATATATATATATATATATATATATTAGTGTATTTTGGTAGCAGTCTTTCCTGTAGACATATATTATTAAATATGACCGAAAAAGTAAGATTAATAATTCTAACACGAATTTTCTCAATCTTTCGTACATTATGCTTCACTGTTGGAGGTAAATCAAAAATCACTTCTCCAAAATTCATTTTTATTTCTAGTCTGACGCGACACGGGCGCGTTTCGTAAAACTTATTACATTTTCAAAGACTTCACAAATACACAACTGATTAGAACTTGCGTTTCCCTGATTTTATATCTACATTTGAGTGAGGTGGGAAGGGTGACGTGGCATTACATTTGAGTGAGGTGGGAAGGATGATGTGGCATTAACACAAGACAGAACACTAGAGGATATTAATAGGGTATTAAAAGTATCAACACAAGACAGAACAGAAACAATGGGTATTGAATAGAAGTGTTTGTAGAAAGCCTATTGGTCCATATTTCTTGATGCTTCTATATTGGAGCGGAGTCTTGAGGTGGGTAGAATATAGTTGTGCAATAATTGGCTGTTGATTGCTGGTGTTGACTTCTTGATGTGTAGTGCCTCGCAAACGTCAAGCCGCCTGCTATCGCTGTATCTATCGATGATTTCTGTGTTGTTTACTAGGATTTCTCTGGCGATGGTTTGGTTATGGGAAGAGATTATATGTTCCTTAATGGAGCCCTGTTGTTTATGCATCGTTAAACGCCTAGAAAGAGATGTTGTTGTCTTGCCTATATACTGGGTTTTTTGGAGCTTACAGTCCCCAAGTGGGCATTTGAAGGCATAGACGACGTTAGTCTCTTTTAAAGCGTTCTGTTTCGTGTCTGGAGAGTTTCTCATGAGTAGGCTGGCCGTTTTTCTGGTTTTATAGTAAATCGTCAGTTGTATCCTCTGATTTTTGTCTGTAGGGATAACGTTTCTATTAAGAATATCTTTCAGGACCCTTTCCTCTGTTTTATGAGCTGTGGAAAAGAAGTTCCTGTAAAATAGTCTAATAGGGGGTATAGGTGTTGTGTTAGTTGTCTCTTCAGAGGTTGCATGGCTTTTCACTTTCCTTCTTATGATGTCTTCGATGAAACCATTGGAGAAGCCGTTATTGACTAGAACCTGCCTTACCCTACAGAGTTCTTCGTCGACTTGCTTCCATTCTGAGCTGTGGCTGAGAGCACGGTCGACGTATGCGTTAACAACACTCCTCTTGTACCTGTCAGGGCAGTCGCTGTTGGCATTTAGGCACATTCCTATGTTTGTTTCCTTTGTGTAGACTGCAGTGTGGAAACCTCCGCCCTTTTCCATGACTGTTACATCTAGAAAAGGCAGCTTCCCATCCTTTTCCGTCTCGTAAGTGAAACGCAGCACGGAACTCTGCTCAAATGCCTCCTTCAGCTCCTGCAGATGTCTGACATCAGGTACCTGTGTAAAAATGTCGTCAACATACCTGCAGTATATGGCCGGTTTCAAGTTCATGTCGACTAAGACTTTTTGCTCGATGGTACCCATGTAGAAGTTTGCAAACAGGACACCTAGGGGAGAACCCATTGCGACCCCATCTACTTGCTTATACATGTGCCCATCCGGGCTCAAGAAGGGTGCCTCTTTAGTACAAGCTTGGAGTAGTTTCCTCAGAATACTTTCTGGCATGTCAAGAGGAGTACAGGCTGGATCACGATACACTCTGTCGGCTATCATTCCGATTGTCTCGTCCACAGGTACGTTGGTAAACAGCGATTCTACGTCCAACGAGGCTCTTATCCCTGTGGCCCGTGCGCCCCGCAGTAAGTCCACAAATTCCTTTGGAGACTTCAGGCTGAAGGCGCAAGGAACATAAGGAGTCAGCAGGCCGTTGAGTCGCTTCGCCAATCTGTACGTGGGTGTGGGTATCTGGCTAATGATTGGCCGAAGTGGGTTTCCAGGCTTGTGCGTCTTGACATTTCCATACGCATATCCAGGTTTATATTCCCCAATGATCTTTGGCAGGTGGAGTCCGGATTTCTTGGCGTTCACAGTTTCGATCAGTTTGTTGACCTTTGCTTTTAATTCGGCTGTAGTGTCCTTTGTTACCCTTTGGAACTTAGTTTGGTCAGAGAGTATGATGTTCATTTTCGCCAGTTGTTGACGACATATTCGACCTCGAGACACAAAAGAAGGTCACTACCAAAGATACCTTACAAGCAGAACTTATTGCAGAAGGAGGAAAGAATCGAGGCAACTACAGAAGCACCATACTGTCCCCCGAGCTTAGAGCGGCAGCTAAAAGCCTTCGTGAGAACAAGGAGATAGTTGTCAGGAGAGGTGACAAGTCGCCAATATATGTCATTCTTAAAAAAGACGAATATCTGGCGAAAATGAACATCATACTCTCTGACCAAACTAAGTTCCAAAGGGTAACGAAGGACACTACAGCCGAATTAAAAGCAAAGGTCAACAAACTGATCGAAACTGTGAACGCCAAGAAATCCGGACTCCACCTGCCAAAGATCATTGGGGAATATAAACCTGGATATGCGTATGGAAATGTCAAGACGCACAAGCCTGGAAACCCACTTCGGCCAATCATTAGCCAGATACCCACACCCACGTACAGATTGGCGAAGCGACTCAACGGCCTGCTGACTCCTTATGTTCCTTGCGCCTTCAGCCTGAAGTCTCCAAAGGAATTTGTGGACTTACTGCGGGGCGCACGGGCCACAGGGATAAGAGCCTCGTTGGACGTAGAATCGCTGTTTACCAACGTACCTGTGGACGAGACAATCGGAATGATAGCCGACAGAGTGTATCGTGATCCAGCCTGTACTCCTCTTGACATGCCAGAAAGTATTCTGAGGAAACTACTCCAAGCTTGTACTAAAGAGGCACCCTTCTTGAGCCCGGATGGGCACATGTATAAGCAAGTAGATGGGGTCGCCATGGGTTCTCCCCTAGGTGTCCTGTTTGCAAACTTCTACATGGGTACCATCGAGCAAAAAGTCTTAGTCGACATGAACTTGAAACCGGCCATATACTGCAGGTATGTTGACGACATTTTTACACAGGTACCTGATGTCAGACATCTGCAGGAGCTGAAGGAGGCATTTGAGCAGAGTTCCGTGCTGCGTTTCACTTACGAGACGGAAAAGGATGGGAAGCTGCCTTTTCTAGATGTAACAGTCATGGAAAAGGGCGGAGGTTTCCACACTGCAGTCTACACAAAGGAAACAAACATAGGAATGTGCCTAAATGCCAACAGCGACTGCCCTGACAGGTACAAGAGGAGTGTTGTTAACGCATACGTCGACCGTGCTCTCAGCCACAGCTCAGAATGGAAGCAAGTCGACGAAGAACTCTGTAGGGTAAGGCAGGTTCTAGTCAATAACGGCTTCTCCAATGGTTTCATCGAAGACATCATAAGAAGGAAAGTGAAAAGCCATGCAACCTCTGAAGAGACAACTAACACAACACCTATACCCCCTATTAGACTATTTTACAGGAACTTCTTTTCCACAGCTCATAAAACAGAGGAAAGGGTCCTGAAAGATATTGTTAATAGAAACGTTATCCCTACAGACAAAAATCAGAGGATACAACTGACGATTTACTATAAAACCAGAAAAACGGCCAGCCTACTCATGAGAAACTCTCCAGACACGAAACAGAACGCTTTAAAAGAGACTAACGTCGTCTATGCCTTCAAATGCCCACTTGGGGACTGTAAGCTCCAAAAAACCCAGTATATAGGCAAGACAACAACATCTCTTTCTAGGCGTTTAACGATGCATAAACAACAGGGCTCCATTAAGGAACATATAATCTCTTCCCATAACCAAACCATCGCCAGAGAAATCCTAGTAAACAACACAGAAATCATCGATAGATACAGCGATAGCAGGCGGCTTGACGTTTGCGAGGCACTACACATCAAGAAGTCAACACCAGCAATCAACAGCCAATTATTGCACAACTATATTCTACCCACCTCAAGACTCCGCTCCAATATAGAAGCATCAAGAAATATGGACCAATAGGCTTTCTACAAACACTTCTATTCAATACCCATTGTTTCTGTTCTGTCTTGTGTTGATACTTTTAATACCCTATTAATATCCTCTAGTGTTCTGTCTTGTGTTAATGCCACATCATCCTTCCCACCTCACTCAAATGTAATGCCACGTCACCCTTCCCACCTCACTCAAATGTAGATATAAAATCAGGGAAACGCAAGTTCTAATCAGTTGTGTATTTGTGAAGTCTTTGAAAATGTAATAAGTTTTACGAAACGCGCCCGTGTCGCGTCAGACTAGAAATAAAAATGAATTTTGGAGAAGTGATTTTTGATTTACCTCCAACAGTGAAGCATAATGTACGAAAGATTGAGAAAATTCGTGTTAGAATTATTAATCTTACTTTTTCGGTCATATTTAATAATATATATATATATATATATATATATATATATTTATATATATATATATATATATATATATATATATATATATATATATATATATATATATATATATATATATATATATATATATATATATATATATATATGCAATTGATGATCACAAAACACTGATCATTTTATGCGGAAAATCCACAGAGAAATATGAAATGAGGTGAACGTTTCGGCTTGTTAAAGCCTTTGTCAACACCAGACTGACTCAGTCTGGTGTTGACAAAGGCTTTAACAAGCCGAAACGTTCACCTCATTTCATATTTCTCTGTGGATTTTCCGCATATATATATATATATATATATATATATATATATATATATATATATATATATATATATATATATATATATATATATATATATATATATATATATATATATTAGTATATTTTGGTAGCAGTCTTTCCTGTAGACATATATTATTAAATATGACCGAAAAAGTAAGATTAATAATTCTAACACGAATTTTCTCAATCTTTCGTACATTACGCTTCACTGTTGGAGGTAAATCAAAAATCACTTCTCCAAAATTCATTTTTATTTCTAGTCTGACGCGACACGGGCGCGTTTCGTAAAACTTATTACATTTTCAAAGACTTCACAAATACACAACTGATTAGAACGTATCTCTGGTTTTATATCTACATTTGAGTGAGGTGGGAGGGGTGATGTGGCATTAACACAAGACAGAACAAGAGGGGATATTAATAGGGTATTAAAAGTATCAACACAAGACAGAACAGAAACAATGGGTATTGAATAGAAGTGTTTGTTGAAAGCCTATTGGTCCATATTTCTTGATGCTTCTATATTGGAGCGGAGTCTTGAGGTGGGTAGAATATAGTTGTGCAATAATTGGCTGTTGATTGCTGGTGTTGACTTCTTGATGTGTAGTGCCTCGCAAACGTCAAGCCGCCTGCTATCGCTGTATCTATCGATGATTTCTGTGTTGTTTACTAGGATTTCTCTGGCGATGGTTTGGTTATGGGAAGAGATTATATGTTCCTTAATGGAGCCCTGTTGTTTATGCATCGTTAAACGCCTAGAAAGAGATGTTGTTGTCTTGCCTATATACTGGGTTTTTTGGAGCTTACAGTCCCCAAGTGGGCATTTGAAGGCATAGACAACATTAGTCTCTTTTAAAGCGTTCTGTTTTGTGTCTGGAGAGTTTCTCATGAGTAGGCTGGCCGTTTTTCTGGTTTTATAGTAAATCGTCAGTTGTATCCTCTGATTTTTGTCTGTAGGGATAACGTTTCTATTAACAATATCTTTCAGGACCCTTTCCTCCGTTTTATGAGCTGTGGAAAAGAAGTTCCTGTAAAATAGTCTAATAGGGGGTATAGGTGTTGTGTTAGTTGTCTCTTCAGAGGTTGCATGGCTTTTCACTTTCCTTCTTATGATGTCTTCGATGAAACCATTGGAGAAGCCGTTATTGACTAGGACCTGCCTTACCCTACAGAGTTCTTCGTCGACTTGCTTCCATTCTGAGCTGTGGCTGAGAGCACGGTCGACGTATGCGTTAACAACACTCCTCTTGTACCTGTCAGGGCAGTCGCTGTTGGCATTTAGGCACATTCCTATGTTTGTTTCCTTAGTGTAGACTGCAGTGTGGAAACCTCCGCCCTTTTTCCATGACTGTTACATCTAGAAAAGGCAGCTTCCCATCCTTTTCCGTCTCGTAAGTGAAACGCAGCACGGAACTCTGCTCAAATGCCTCCTTCAGCTCCTGCAGATGTCTGACATCAGGTACCTGTGTAAAAATGTCGTCAACATACCTGCAGTATATGGCCGGTTTCAAGTTCATGTCGACTAAGACTTTTTGCTCGATGGTACCCATGTAGAAGTTTGCAAACAGGACACCTAGGGGAGAACCCATGGCGACCCCATCTACTTGCTTATACATGTGCCCATCCGGGCTCAAGAAGGGTGCCTCTTTAGTACAAGCTTGGAGTAGTTTCCTCAGAATACTTTCTGGCATGTCAAGAGGAGTACAGGCTGGATCACGAAAACAGTCATGGAAAAGGGCGGAGGTTTCCACACTGCAGTCTACACTAAGGAAACAAACATAGGAATGTGCCTAAATGCCAACAGCGACTGCCCTGACAGGTACAAGAGGAGTGTTGTTAACGCATACGTCGACCGTGCTCTCAGCCACAGCTCAGAATGGAAGCAAGTCGACGAAGAACTCTGTAGGGTAAGGCAGGTCCTAGTCAATAACGGCTTCTCCAATGGTTTCATCGAAGACATCATAAGAAGGAAAGTGAAAAGCCATGCAACCTCTGAAGAGACAACTAACACAACACCTATACCCCCTATTAGACTATTTTACAGGAACTTCTTTTCCACAGCTCATAAAACGGAGGAAAGGGTCCTGAAAGATATTGTTAATAGAAACGTTATCCCTACAGACAAAAATCAGAGGATACAACTGACGATTTACTATAAAACCAGAAAAACGGCCAGCCTACTCATGAGAAACTCTCCAGACACAAAACAGAACGCTTTAAAAGAGACTAATGTCGTCTATGCCTTCAAATGCCCACTTGGGGACTGTAAGCTCCAAAAAACCCAGTATATAGGCAAGACAACAACATCTCTTTCTAGGCGTTTAACGATGCATAAGCAACAGGGCTCCATTAAGGAACATATAATCTCTTCCCATAACCAAACCATCGCCAGAGAAATCCTAGTAAACAACACAGAAATCATCGATAGATACAGCGATAGCAGGCGGCTTGACGTTTGTGAGGCACTACACATCAAGAAGTCAACACCAGCAATCAACAGCCAATTATTGCACAACTATATTCTACCCACCTCAAGACTCCGCTCCAATATAGAAGCATCAAGAAATATGGACCAATAGGCTTTCTACAAACACTTCTATTCAATACCCATTGTTTCTGTTCTGTCTTGTGTTGATACTTTTAATACCCTATTAATATCCCCTCTTGTTCTGTCTTGTGTTAATGCCACATCACCCCTCCCACCTCACTCAAATGTAGATATAAAATCAGAGATACGTTCTAATCAGTTGTGTATTTGTGAAGTCTTTGACAATGTAATAAGTTTTACGAAACGCGCCCGTGTCGCGTCAGACTAGAAATAAAAATGAATTTTGGAGAAGTGATTTTTGATTTACCTCCAACAGTGAAGCGTAATGTACGAAAGATTGAGAAAATTCGTGTTAGAATTATTAATCTTATTTTTTCGGTCATATTTAATAATATATATATATATATATATATATATATATATATATATATATATATATATATATATATATATATATATATATATATATATATATATATATATATATATATTTTGTAGGGTCTGATGGTGTAGTGGGTTAAGGCGTACTAGTTATGGCAGCTACTGGAAGGTAGTTGTGCTCTCTGGGTTCGAGGCCCACTGGTGGGTGTTGTCCAAAGATTGTTAATCTTCACTTGTGGTTTATGCAAGTATAGGCTTATATATATATATATATATATATATATATATATATATATATATATATATATATATATATATATATATATATATATATATATATATATATATATGTGTGTGTAATATGCGAACAAGCCTGAATGGCTTGTTGGAAGGCAAAAGTTGACAATATATATATATATATATATATATATATATATATATATATATATATATATATATATATTATTAAATATGACCGAAAAAGTAAGATTAATAATTCTAACACGAATTTTCTCAATCTTTCGTACATTACGCTTCACTGTTGGAGGTAAATCAAAAATCAATTCTCCAAAATTCATTTTTATTTCTAGTCTGACGCGACACGGGCGCGTTTCGTAAAACTTATTACATTTTCAAAGACTTTAGTTCACAAATACACAACTGAATAGAACTTACGTATCTCCGATTTTATATCTACATTTGAGTGAGGTGGAAGGGGTGATGTGGCATTAACACAAGACAGAACAAAATGTGGTATTAATAGGGTATTAATTTCATCAACACAAGACAGAACAAGAGTATTAATAGGGTATTAATTTCATCAACACAAGACAGAACACGAAACAATGGATATTGAATAGAAGTGTTTGTAGAAAGCCTATTGGTCCATATTTCTTGATGCTTCTATATTGGAGCGGAGTCTTGAGGTGGGTAGAATATAGTTGTGCAATAATTGGCTGTTGATTGCTGGTGTTGACTTCTTGATGTGTAGTGCCTCGCAAACGTCAAGCCGCCTGCTATCGCTGTATCTATCGATGATTTCTGTGTTGTTTACTAGGATTTCTCTGGCGATGGTTTGGTTGTGGGAAGAGATTATATGTTCCTTAATGGAGCCCTGTTGCTTATGCATCGTTAAACGCCTAGAAAGAGATGTTGTTGTCTTGCCTATATACTGGGTTTTTTGGAGCTTACAGTCCCCAAGTGGGCATTTGAAGGCATAGACGACGTTAGTCTCTTTTAAAGCGTTCTGTTTTGTGTCTGGAGAGTTTCTCATGAGTAGGCTGGCCGTTTTTCTGGTTTTATAGTAAATCGTCAGTTGTATCCTCTGATTTTTGTCTGTAGGGATAACGTTTCTATTAACAATATCTTTCAGGACCCTTTCCTCCGTTTTATGAGCTGTGGAAAAGAAATTCCTGTAAAATAGTCTAATAGGGGATATAGGTGTTGTGTTAGTTGTCTCTTCAGAGGTTGCATGGCTTTTCACTTTCCTTCTTATGATGTCTTCGACGAAACCATTGGAGAAGCCGACCAAACTAAGTTCCAAAGGGTAACGAAGGACACTACAGCCGAATTAAAAGCAAAGGTCAACAAACTGATCGAAACTGTGAACGCCAAGAAATCCGGACTCCACCTGCCAAAGATCATTGGGGAATATAAACCTGGATATGCGTATGGAAATGTCAAGACGCACAAGCCTGGAAACCCACTTCGGCCAATCATTAGCCAGATACCCACACCCACGTACAGACTGGCGAAGCGACTCAACGGCCTGCTGACTCCTTATGTTCCTTGCGCCTTCAGCCTGAAGTCTCCAAAGGAATTTGTTGACTTACTGCGGGGCACACGGGCCACAGGGATAAGAGCCTCGTTGGACGTAGAATCGCTGTTTACCAACGTACCTGTGGACGAGACAATCGGAATGATAGCCGACAGAGTGTATCGTGATCCAGCCTGTACTCCTCTTGACATACCAGAAAATATTCTGAGGAAACTACTCCAAGCTTGTACTAAAGAGGCACCCTTCTTGAGCCCGGATGGACACATGTATAAGCAAGTAGATGGGGTTGCCATGGGTTCTCCCCTAGGTGTCCTGTTTGCAAACTTCTACATGGGTACCATCGAGCAAAAAGTCTTAGTCGACATGAACTTGAAACCGGCCATATACTGCAGGTATGTTGACGACATTTTTACACAGGTACCTGATGTCAGACATCTGCAGGAGCTGAAGGAGGCATTTGAGCAGAGTTCCGTGCTGCGTTTCACTTACGAGATGGAAAAGGATGGGAAGCTGCCCTTTCTAGATGTAACAGTCATGGAAAAGGGCGGAGGTTTCCACACTGCAGTCTACACTAAGGAAACAAGCATAGGAATGTGCCTAAATGCCAACAGCGACTGCCCAGACAGGTACAAGAGGAGTGTTGTTAACGCATATGTCGACCGTTCTCTCAGCCACAGCTCAGAATGGAAGCAAGTCGACGAAGAACTCTGTAGGGTAAGGCAGGTCCTAGTCAATAACGGCTTCTCCAATGGTTTCGTCGAAGACATCATAAGAAGGAAAGTGAAAAGCCATGCAACCTCTGAAGAGACAACTAACACAACACCTATACCCCCTATTAGACTATTTTACAGGAACTTCTTTTCCACAGCTCATAAAACGGAGGAAAGGGTCCTGAAAGATATTGTTAATAGAAACGTTATCCCTACAGACAAAAATCAGAGGATACAACTGACGATTTACTATAAAACCAGAAAAACGGCCAGCCTACTCATGAGAAACTCTCCAGACACAAAACAGAACGCTTTAAAAGAGACTAACGTCGTCTATGCCTTCAAATGCCCACTTGGGGACTGTAAGCTCCAAAAAACCCAGTATATAGGCAAGACAACAACATCTCTTTCTAGGCGTTTAACGATGCATAAGCAACAGGGCTCCATTAAGGAACATATAATCTCTTCCCACAACCAAACCATCGCCAGAGAAATCCTAGTAAACAACACAGAAATCATCGATAGATACAGCGATAGCAGGCGGCTTGACGTTTGCGAGGCACTACACATCAAGAAGTCAACACCAGCAATCAACAGCCAATTATTGCACAACTATATTCTACCCACCTCAAGACTCCGCTCCAATATAGAAGCATCAAGAAATATGGACCAATAGGCTTTCTACAAACACTTCTATTCAATATCCATTGTTTCGTGTTCTGTCTTGTGTTGATGAAATTAATACCCTATTAATACTCTTGTTCTGTCTTGTGTTGATGAAATTAATACCCTATTAATACCACACTTTGTTCTGTCTTGTGTCAATGCCACATCACCCCTTCCACCTCACTCAAATGTAGATATAAAATCGGAGATACGTAAGTTCTATTCAGTTGTGTATTTGTGAACTAAAGTCTTTGAAAATGTAATAAGTTTTACGAAACGCGCTCGTGTCGCGTCAGACTAGAAATAAAAATGAATTTTGGAGAATTGATTTTTGATTTACCTCCAACAGTGAAGCGTAATGTACGAAAGATTGAGAAAATTCGTGTTAGAATTATTAATCTTACTTTTTCGGTCATATTTAATAATATATGTCTACAGGAAAGACTGCTACCAAAAATATACTAATATATATATATATATATATATATATATATATATATATATATATATATATATATATATATATATATATATATATATATATATATATATATATATATATATATATATATATATATATATCCCATCTGCCTTCCGCAGTTTTCGTTTTGATTACGTTTTTATATAGAATCCACATTTACTCATGAGGGTGAATGTGTGAGGCAGGTGTGTGGAGTGTGAGGGGGGGGATGGGGGAGAGTGAGGTGGACCTCCACACGGGCACAACCCTCGCCCTTGAGGCGCTGTCTTAGCATTGTCTTGCTCTTACTCCTCTAACTCCAGACCTCACACTTAACTGTCATATTTACCTTGTCTTCATACAATGTATATTTTACATATTAATGAACTTTTCATAAGAATAAAATAATATACATTAAGCTTGTGTAGTGAAGCATTTTAAATAGAAACTTTGCAAATTAATTATTTATTATTATACATTTGAATATATTATCACTAATAACAAGCATGGTTGCTCACTGTATTGAGGAGTGTGACACTATCACGCCGGGCGAACCATTGTATTTCTCAGGGCGATACAGCTGTATCTTTTCACCTCTTGTTGTATTATTGTAACATATATTATTGAGCTGTTTGTATCATTATAATAAGCCTCTCACGACAGGTCACTTATTCATCACACTAATTGATCACTGCAGCTGTTGCCAACAACATGCTGAACGCGTATACACACAGACTGCTTGATCAGTGGCCAGCAGCCACAGTTAAACAGGGAGGAGGGTTAAAAAAAAAATGTTGGTGTATATTAATCTGAGTTGTTGCTGTGTTGGTCTGTCCGTCACTGTCTGACCAGTACCCTGGCCTGTGTTGGCCAGCCCCGCCCTTGTGTGAGCCAATCACTGTCAAGAGTCACAGCCCCGCCCTTGTGTGAACCAATCACCGTCAAGAGTCACAGCCCGGCCCTTGTGTGAACCAATCACCGTCAAGAGTCACAGCCCCGCCCTTGTGTGAGCCAATCACCGTCAAGAGACACAGCCCGGCCCTTGTGTGAGCCAATCACTGTCAAGAGTCACAGCCCCGCCCTTGTGTGAACCAATCACTGTCAAGAGTCACAGCCCCGCCCTTGTGTGAGCCAATCACCGTCAAGAGTCACAGCCCGGCCCTTGTGTGAGCCAATCACTGTCAAGAGTCACAGCCCCGCCCTTGTGTGAGCCAATCACCATCAAGAGTCACAGCCCGGCCCTTGTGTGAGCCAATCACTGTCAAGAGTCACAGCCCGGCCCTTGTGTGAACCAATCCTCGTCAAGAGTCACAGCCCCGCCCTTGTGTGAGCCAATCACTGTCAAGAGTCACAGCCCGGCCCTTGTGTGAACCAATCACTGTCAAGAGTCACAGCCCCGCCCTTGTGTGAGCCAATCACCGTCAAGAGTCACAGCCCGGCCCTTGTGTGAGCCAATCACCGTCAAGAGTCACAGCCCGGCCCTTGTGTGAGCCAATCACCGTCAAGAGACACAGCCCGGCCCTTGTGTGAGCCAATCACCGTCAAGAGTCACAGCCCGGCCCTTGTGTGAGCCAATCACCATCAAGAGACACAGCCCGGCCCTTGTGTGAGCCAATCACCGTCAAGAGTCACAGCCCGGCCCTTGTGTGAGCCAATCACCGTCAAGAGACACAGCCCGGCCCTTGTGTGAGCCAATCACCGTCAAGAGTCACAGCCCGGCCCTTGTGTGAGCCAATCACCATCAAGAGACACAGCCCGGCCCTTGTGTGAGCCAATCACCATAAAGAGACACAGCCCGGCCCTTGTGTGAGTCAATCACCATCAAGAGACACAGCCCGGCCCTTGTGTGAGTCAATCACCATAAAGAGACACAGCCCGGCCCTTGTGTGAGTCAATCACCATAAAGAGACACAGCCCGGCCCTTGTGTGAGTCAATCACCATAAAGAGACACAGCCCGGCCCTTGTGTGAGTCAATCACCATAAAGAGACACAGCCCGGCCCTTGTGTGAGTCAATCACCATAAAGAGACACAGCCCGGCCCTTGTGTGAGTCAATCACCATCAAGAGACACAGCCCGGCCCTTGTGTGAGTCAATCACCATCAAGAGACACAGCCCGGCCCTTGTGTGAACCAATCACCGTCAAGAGTCACAGCCCCGACCCTTGTGTGAGCCAATCACCGTCAAGACACAGCCCGGGCCTTGGGTGAGTCATTACTAAGTCGCTAAATTGTTCTGCAAACTCAGAAAATGCTCTCAAGAACTGATACCATTATTGTATAAGTTGTATTCTACATTATTATACATTAAGAACTATTAATCATTGGGTCATGCAAGATCAAGGAGACTCTGATACTACAGTAAGGTCACTGTCTAGGGTCACCGTGACCTGTAACCGTTGAGTTACTAGACAATAACACATCACTCAGCATCATGATCACACCAAACTCAAATGTGTAAATGTTTGCACTGAGGCAGAATTAAATTTGATTTAATATGCACTGTGGTGCAGCAGTCATTCTGACTAATGATATAACTAAGTTTTTAATTAGCTCAAGGTAATGTAATATTAGAGAACTGAATATGGTTACTCATTAAATCAAGGAAGACTAGAGTCGACAGTGACATTAGTAGCCTAGTCATTCTGACTTATAAGCTAATTGAATTACAGCTCACAGGCATATCACTAGAAACTCATTAATACATCCTCAACTTTAGATTTAATTTGACTAAATCAGTCTCTATTAGTAGTCAACTGTATTTGATTATGAGTACAGATTCAGCTGATACTCAGTTGACAAAATAATGTCCCTAATACCTATCTAAATAGATGGTTTAATTTTCTAACCTACCTAAGTAGAGGGCTTAGCTAATTGTAACAACTTACTGATTCTTAGTAGTGTCACTCTAGCTCAATGGTGAGCAATAATAATTGCAAAGTTATCATGGTGAGCAGTGGTATGCTCAGGTTAACATTGTGAGCAGTGGTATGCTCGGGTTAACATTGTGAGCAGTGGTATGCTCAGGTTAACATTGTGAGCAGTGGTATGCTCTGGTTAACATGGTGAGCAGTGGTATGCTCAGGTTAACATTGTGAGCAGTGGTATACTCGGGTTAACATTGTGAGCAGTAATGTACTCGGGTTAACCTGGTGACCAGTAATGTACTCGGGTTAACCTGGTGAGCAGTAATGTACTCGGGTTAACATGGTGAGCAGTAATGTACTCGGGTTAACATGGTGAGCAGTAATGTACTCGTATTAACATTGTGAGCAGTAATGTACTCGGGTTAACTTGGTGACCAGTAATGTACTCGGGTTAACCTGGTGAGCAGTAATGTACTCGGGTTAACCTGGTGACCAGTAATGTACTCGGGTTAACCTGGTGAGCAGTAATGTACTCGGGTTAACCTGGTGAGCAGTAATGTACTCGGGTTAACCTGGTGAGCAGTAATGTACTCGTATTAACCTTGTGAGCAGTAATGTACTCGGGTTAACATTGTGAGCAGTAATGTACTCGGGTTAACCAGGTGACCAGTAATGTACTCGGGTTAACCTGGTGACCAGTAATGTACTCGGGTTAACATTGTGAGCAGTAATGTACTCAGGTTAACCTGGTGACCAGTAATGTACTCGGGTTAACATTGTGAGCAGTAATGTACTCGGGTTAACCTGGTGACCAGTAATGTACTCGGGTTAACATTGTGAGCAGTAATGTACTCGGGTTAACCTGGCGACCAGTAATGTACTCGGGTTAACCTGGTGACCAGTAATGTACTCGGGTTAACATTGTGAGCAGTAATGTACTCGGGTTAACATTGTGAGCAGTAATGTACTCGGGTTAACCTGGTGACCAGTAATGTACTCGGGTTAACCTGGTGACCAGTAATGTACTCGGGTTAACATTGTGAGCAGTAGTGTACTCGGGTTAACATTGTGAGCAGTAATGTACTCGGGTTAACATGGTGAGCAGTAATGTACTCGGGTTAACATGGTGAGCAGTAATGTACTCGGGTTAACATGGTGAGCAGTAATGTACTCGGGTTAACATTGTGAGCAGTAATGTACTCGGGTTAACATGGTGAGCAGTAATGTACTCGGGTTAACATGGTGAGCAGTAATGTACTCGGGTTAACATTGTGAGCAGTGGTATACTCGGGTTAACATTGTGAGCAGTAATGTACTCGGGTTAACCTGGTGAGCAGTAATGTACTCGGGTTAACCTGGTGAGCAGTAATGTACTCGGGGTAAACATTGTGAGCAGTAATGTACTCGGGTTAACATGGTGAGCAGTAATGTACTCGTATTAACATTGTGAGCAGTAATGTACTCGGGTTAACTTGGTGACCAGTAATGTACTCGGGTTAACCTGGTGAGCAGTAATGTACTCGGGTTAACCTGGTGAGCAGTAATGTACTCGGGTTAACCTGGTGAGCAGTAATGTACTCGGGTTAACCTGGTGAGCAGTAATGTACTCGGGTTAACCTGGTGAGCAGTAATGTACTCGTATTAACATTGTGAGCAGTAATGTACTCGGGTTAACATTGTGAGCAGTAATGTACTCGGGTTAACCAGGTGATCAGTAATGTACTCGGGTTAACCTGGTGACCAGTAATGTACTCGGGTTAACATTGTGAGCAGTAATGTACTCGGGTTAACCTGGTGACCAGTAATGTACTCGGGTTAACATTGTGAGCAGTAATGTACTCGGGTTAACCTGGCGACCAGTAATGTACTCGGGTTAACCTGGTGACCAGTAATGTACTCGGGTTAACATTGTGAGCAGTAATGTACTCGGGTTAACATTGTGAGCAGTAATGTACTCGGGTTAACCTGGTGACCAGTAATGTACTCGGGTTAACCTGGTGACCAGTAATGTACTCGGGTTAACATTGTGAGCAGTAATGTACTCGGGTTAACATTGTGAGCAGTAATGTACTCGGGTTAACATGGTGAGCAGTAATGTACTCGGGTTAACATTGCGAGCAGTAATGTACTCGGGTTAACATGGTGAGCAGTAATGTACTCGGGTTAACATGGTGAGCAGTAATGTACTCGGGTTAACATGGTGAGCAGTAATGTACTCGGGTTAACATTGCGAGCAGTAATGTACTCGGGTTAACATGGTGAGCAGTAATGTACTCGGGTTAACATGGTGAGCAGTAATGTACTCGGGTTAACATTGTGAGCAGTAATGTACTCGGGTTAACATGGTGAGCAGTAATGTACTCGAATTAGCGCAGGGAGCATTTAAGCATACAGTCATCATCATGAGCATTATTGTGCTCGAATTTGCATGGGGAACAATAAAGCAGAATTATTACGATAAAGCATTATATAATTGATTATATCGATTATAAAGAATTATAATCAATAAAGCTCGATTATTACGCTGATTATTAGGCTAACTCACGGGTGAGCTGTATTGAGCTTGTTAAGCATGTTAGGTTACAATGTTTATGGTTTAATGGTAATGCATTAAACGATAGGAAACCTAAGATTGCTGGAAATTTAATTATTGCTCCTATTAATCCTTTTTGAAGATAATTTGTAACGTTTTCCCAACCTAAACGTTTCACGGTTTATTAGTTCTCTGTGGTATATTCACTTACGTATTGGTATGTCTGCAAAGTTGCTTATGCTGCGCTTCTGCAATAATAAGCAGAAATGAAAGGAAAACAGCTCAAACAAATTTTAATGCAATATTTTCACTAACTTAGTGCAGAAAATGTTGAATAAATGAGGTTTTCTTGGCAAACCTTGAGCGCAGGTATTATGGACCTTGGTCATGGTGAATTTACATGTGTAGAAGTTTCTTGATGACTTCGTGTTACTGTTAAATTTATGAAATGCTGGGGGGTAGATTCTCTAGCCTACTATTATTGATTACCTAGGGAGTGCTAGATTCCCTAGCCTAATATTATTGATTACCTAGGGAGTGCTAGATTCCCTAGCCTAATATTATTGATTACCTAGGGAGTGCTAGATTCCCTAGCCTAATATTATTGATTACCTAGGGAGTGCTAGATTCCCTAGCCTAATATTATTGATTACCTAGGGAGTGCTAGATTCCCTAGCCTAATATTATTGATTACTTAGGGAGTGCTAGATTCCCTAGCCTAATATTATTGATTACCTAGGGAGTGCTAGATTCCCTAGCCTAATATTATTGATTACCTAGGGAGTGCTAGATTCCCTAGCCTAATATTATTGATTACCTAGGGAGTGCTAGATTCCCTAGCCTAATATTATTGATTACCTAGGGAGTGCTAGATTCTCTAGCCTAATATTATTGATTACCTAGGGAGTGCTAGATTCTCTAGCCTAATATTATTGATTACCTAGGGAGTGCTAGATTCTCTAGCCTAATATTATTAATTACCTAGGGAGTGCTAGATTCTCTAGCCTAATATTATTAATTACCTAGGGAGTGCTAGATTCTCTAGCCTAATATTATTAATTACCTAGGGAGTGCTAGATTCTCTAGCCTAATATTATTAATTACCTAGGGAGTGCTAGATTCTCTAGCCTAATATTATTAATTACCTAGGGAGTGCTAGATTCTCTAGCCTAATATTATTAATTACCTAGGGAGTGCTAGATTCCCTAGCCTAATATTATTGATTACCTAGGGAGTGCTAGATTCCCTAGCCTAATATTATTGATTACCTAGGGAGTGCTAGATTCCCTAGCCTAATATTATTGATTACCTAGGGAGTGCTAGATTCCCTAGCCTAATATTATTGATTACCTAGGGAGTGCTAGATTCTCTAGCCTAATATTATTAATTACCTAGGGAGTGCTAGATTCTCTAGCCTAATATTATTAATTACCTAGGGAGTGCTAGATTCTCTAGCCTAATATTATTGATTACCTAGGGAGTGCTAGATTCTCTAGCCTAATATTATTAATTACCTAGGGAGTGCCACATTCTCTAGCCTAATATTATTAATTACCTAGGGAGACTGAGTGTGATCAATTATTACTCGTCGAGAATAATTCTAGGTCTACAGTGGGTTTAATGGCTTGGTCGCTGTGACATGTACCTGTTTAGGTTACACTCCACTGATTTCCCACTGAGAGCTATGAAACATCTCGGCGAATACTAATTGTACTATACTCAATCTAGGTTTATTACTCAGCTGGGTTTTTCATTTAGCTTGTTGCTGGAGAATTGATTTACTGATGACTAATTTCTGTTATTGTTGGCAGGCATAGGCTTCTTCAGGTTTAAAAGTTTACCTCTCAGTAAGTAGCCACCTGCAGATTGGAGCATATTCATTCCCAATCGTTTTACATGTCCAGTGATGAACTGGTAGTAGTGGTCTGATCCTACTAGTACATTTACAACATTAAGGCGGTCAAATGTTAACTGGTTTCAGCCAATTTAATTCCATGTTCCTGCAAGAACTTGGCTGTATACCTTAGACCCTTAAGATTTAGGTCAAATGGTGTCGGAAAATCCGACACCATTTAATAATCATACAGATAATAGCTGTATTACCAACAAGTTACCCATAGAAAACGTAACTTGTAGTGGAATTACCGTCTATAGAAAACGGGATATCATCACCACACACTATTATAATTCACCAGCTATTCTGCTGGGAATTATTCTTAAATACATTAGTCTTTGGACTTTACCATCATAAAAACATCTTATATAAATTAACTTAATTATCAATATTAAAGTAGAGTAAATGTGACCCTTCTATCACTTTCTGACATGTGGACAATGTAAGCCAGGCGTCAGAGTGGGGAAGGAGAGCAGCCATTGTTGTTTATACTAGACCAGAGGCTCACACGGGAGCAAATTCGGCTCCTGTTAATTTTACTTGGACGTAGTGTTATGGAAATCAAAGGTGTACCATTATCAACACGCTGTCTACAAATTCAAGTTAAGTGTTCTTTCCGAAACCCATTATCTATCATTAGTGGCCATTAATGTCATTGGGTAGGGTTAGCCGGTTAGAACGCGAAATCGCCTCAAACTAAAGGTAATTAAGCCAGGTCTTCAATGTTCCATGTACAGTATTTTCTCTGATATAACTTGTCATATATAGGTATCTGGCTTTACAGCTAGCGCCCTTTTGACAGGTCAAGACGAGGAGGAAGATTTTGTGCACCAGTTACTGGGTGACGGAAGCTACCTCAAAGAGGATAATTTGGTGTCTACACCCTAGTTATACCTGGTGGACTAACCTGCTGTACTATAAGATAAGGAACCTCTTCAATGTATGTAGTTAATTTTGTAGTTTGATTGGCTGCATATATATATAAACTATTAAACCCCCCCTAATGTGTAGAGGATCGATTTGTGAGATTATGAGATTATTGCAGAAATACAGTCCACTTATCATTATACAAATTGCTATCGAAGTATATAAATTAACGTAAATATATATTCATATAAATTAAATAAATATAAATCTCACAGGTCGGTTCCCACATTATTTGGACCTTCGGAACCGGAATATTTGGTCCTTTGAACCCACATTTGGTCATCTTAGTACCGGATGAACCAGTTAACCAGTGGATTCATTAAATATACTAGTGCAGTGTTATTTAAACAAAGCCAGTCAAGACGGCGGCGTTGACTCGTGCGAGTTCACGAGCCCCGCTCAGTTCAGTTAAGCCTTAGTCAGCGGTTTCATGCACACCCACAGATTTGGTGGCGTGTTATTCTGTGAAATGACAGCGCTAATATAGAAGCCAGCCAAATTAGTGACTGTGTCGCGAGATTGTTCACGGATTTCGTGGTGTTACATTTCGCGAGAGATTATCTACGAATTTTGTGGAGTTTATTTCGCGAGGTCACTAATAATATTTAATACTTCTAGATAATATTAGAAGTTTTATAGAGGCTAATTAAGAGGCTATTATCAATAATTGTGTATATTATTTCTCCAAATAGAGAATCATTTAATATATATTGCACTAGTGATCACAGTATAATATTTACTAATTGCCAACCCACAACAGGGTAGGATATTAACATTGACTAGTTGAACTATTATTGCTCATCCTAGTCCCATTATTACTATAGTCAGTTGTACTATATTGAACAACCTAACACCATTAATGAATGGTCCAGACCCTATTTTGGGTGTAATTTTTATCAACTTGAGTTGAGTTGTGTATATATAATAATTTACTTATGATCATTACACCTTTGAGTGATTAATTAGTGTCTCTACCATCCTGGGGTGATATAGAAGAGCTAACCTAAAGGTACTTCCAGTGACACTGGTTTATCACTCAAATCATTAGTGTGTATGATTGTATATATATAATGTGTATTAATTTTAAGTGCTAACCTCTAGTAGAGGTAGGATTATTGCCTAGTGAGTGCAGAATTTACCCTAGGCTACCATCAGTGCTTGTTCAGTATTATGAGCAGCCCAAGTACAAGCCCCACAAGGCTTCACCAACGAGCCAGTATGGATAATGCAGGGAGAATGAAAAGAACCCTTGCAGGTCTTAAAGGCCACTTAACAAGACAGATCAAGAAATGTGAAGATTTGTCACAACAATCTCAAGTTGATTATGCTGACCTGGAAAGCTATTATCAAGCAGCTGCAGGTAAATTTGAGCAAATCAAATGCCAAATAGCAACATATGTGGCTGAACTTGCCAACACCAATTTATCAGAAACAGAAATAGACGACATTATGGTTGATCTTGCGAATTATGAAGATCAAACTCAGGCCACGTTACAGCCTTATGTCAAATTAATTGCCCAGAACAAGGCAACAGCAACAACAACAACAGTTGCATCTAATACGAGTCAAGCAGAAGCTCGACTCCCTCCAATTAATTTACCCACTTTCTCAGGAAAAGATGAGGAAGATTGGGACGAATTTTGGAACAAATTCGTTGACCTTGTAGACTCAAAACAATCTTTACCAAAGAGTAGTAAATTCTCTTATTTGCAAGGCCAATTATCAGGTGAGGCTAAAACAGTAGTATCCCATCTGATATTAACTAATGATGGCTATGATCTGGCAGTAAAACTCCTCAAGGATAATTATGCTGATCCAGAAGTAAGAACATCACATTTAGTTCATGAGCTGTTGCATTTACCCCCACCGGAGGCTTCAGTTGATTCACTCCAAGTCTTCAAGCTGGAGGTAGAATCATTGATCAATGCCCTCAGCCTGACAGCAGATACAAACGGGGCTGAGTGGGTCTTGAAAATAATTGTCCAGGAGAAAATACCTAGGGACATATTGAGACAAATGAGTGCTCATTACAATAAAAGTATCTTATCCATGAATGAAATATCTGAAGGTTTAAAGTCAGTAGTTCATCAATTACGAACACATGACAAATTAAAACCACCAAGTAAACCCTCAGAAACCAATAATAGTAAACCACAGAGTACCAAAGGTACTCCAAATCAATCTAGACAATATAATTCAACACCAAAGTGGAACAGTGGCAGTGTGGGCGTATATGCAGTGGGACCCTCCAAGCCTATAGTTACTGTGTCACCCAAGAACGTGACACCAAAGGGTACTGGAAGCTATGGAACATGTTTGTTCTGCAATGAGAAACATTCAATGTACCACTGCCCTAATTTTCCTGATAGTGACGCCCGTGTTGAGCGACTCAAAGATTTGCAACATTGCACGAGGTGCCTCAGGAAACATAACATCAAGGACTGTGATACCCAATTACACACCTGTAATAGGTGTAACAAAGGTCAGCACCATGCAGCATTGTGCAGAGACACCAAAACAACGTCTCCAAACCCCAAGGTGGAAGATAGCATTCCCACCTCAGTACAGTACTGCAAGGTGCAACAAACAAAGAGTGTCCAATCGGCAAAGTCTAAAGGTAATACGACTTTGCCTACTGCCCAAATTACCATCCTGAATAAGAGGGCCAAGGTCCATACCCGTGGGTTGTTTGACCAAGGATCCCAGAGAACATATATTACTAAAAGGCTGGCAGATGAATTACAATTAAGGCCTGTAGCCCAGATGTCATTCAACATCTCAGGGTTTGTAACAGATGCAGGACCTCAAGTCTACCAGGTGGTACAACCATCAGTACGTTTAGGCAGGTACGTCTGTCGAGTACAAGCCATTGTGGTGGACAAAATACCAGTAGACCTACAAGTTCAAGGTCTGAGAGCAACAGCCAAATTCCTGAGAAATAGAGGAATAAAATTGGCAGATAATATTAAGTCTGATCACCTCAACGACTTCGGTCTCCTTGTAGGGACAGACTATTGCCATCGATTCATCGGTAGCCCTACTAAATATCAGGGTACAACCATGTTAAACTCTGCAGGAGGTAAATTACTCTCAGGCCCAGTATCAAGCCTGAGGAGACCTATGCCTGCAGATAAACAATACCAATAGAAATCTAAATTTGTCAGCTGATTATATTTCTCCAGTAGCATTATACTAAGGAGATTACAGCTGACTATAGTAACAGAGGTTGATGTTAGTATCATCATTTAAAGCTGAAGATGAGTTCATGAGGCTTCAGTGGCAAATCAGTGAACAGTAGCCTAAAACAGCTACAAGTCACTGCGACCAATGTCACTGAACCCACTGCAGTCTCAGAACCATACTTTACTTTAATGATGAGCTATTCAATCTTCTGAATCAATTAACTAAATTAAACCCCAATAAATCTGATGACTGATTTGATACATTTATTATTTAATCAAGATGTATTCCATGGGCCTCAGTGTTTATATATCAGTGACCAGTTACCTGAAGAAACTTCAAGTTATATCTAATGTCACTGATCTCACTGCAGTCCCTGAATCATACTTGACTGTAGTACTTGATCACATCCAGTCTTCTGGGTTAAATAATATGTGATAAGGCTTGAATATTAGCCTTTCAAGAGTTGACAGGGAAATGAAATCGCATTAGACTTCTAACCCCTGCAACTCTAGTACGGGACATCCGTCCTATACGAACAGACACACAAATGTGTGATTACTAACTACTAACATCAAATTAATCTAATAATTCGAAGGAGGAGTATCGGTGTTCGTCTGTTCTAATTAGGACTTCGACCCGTGAGCAGCCCCCTGGGGAATTATGTCGGAAAATCCGACACCATTTAATAATCATACAGATAATAGCTGTATTACCAACAAGTTACCCATAGAAAACGTAACTTGTAGTGGAATTACCATCTATAGAAAACGGGATATCATCACCACACACTATTATAATTCACCAGCTATTCTACTGGGAATTATTCTTAAATACATTAGTCTTTGGACTTTACCATCATAAAAACATCTTATATAAATTAACTTAATTATCAATATTAAAGTAGAGTAAATGTGACCCTTCTATCACTTTCTGACATGTGGACAATGTAAGCCAGGCGTCAGAGTGGGGAAGGAGAGCAGCCATTGTTGTTTATACTAGACCAGAGGCTCACACGGGAGCAAATTCGGCTCCTGTTAATTTTACTTGGACGTAGTGTTATGGAAATCAAAGGTGTACCATTATCAACACGCTGTCTACAAATTCAAGTTAAGTGTTCTTTCCGAAACCCATTATCTATCATTAGTGGCCATTAATGTCATTGGGTAGGGTTAGCCGGTTAGAACGCGAAATCGCCTCAAACTAAAGGTAATTAAGCCAGGTCTTCAATGTTCCATGTACAGTATTTTCTCTGATATAACTTGTCATATATAGGTATCTGGCTTTACAGCTAGCGCCCTTTTGACAGGTCAAGACGAGGAGGAAGATTTTGTGCACCAGTTACTGGGTGACGGAAGCTACCTCAAAGAGGATAATTTGGTGTCTACACCCTAGTTATACCTGGTGGACTAACCTGCTGTACTATAAGATAAGGAACCTCTTCAATGTATGTAGTTAATTTTGTAGTTTGATTGGCTGCATATATATATAAACTATTAAACCCCCCCTAATGTGTAGAGGATCGATTTGTGAGATTATGAGATTATTGCAGAAATACAGTCCACTTATCATTATACAAATTGCTATCGAAGTATATAAATTAACGTAAATATATATTCATATAAATTAAATAAATATAAATCTCACAGGTCGGTTCCCACAAATGGTATATGATCTACAACAATGGCTTGGATAGCCTTGACATAACCACCTAGACGTACGAGCGGTTGAACTACTGAATAATGCTGTAGTCCTCGATTAATCATGAACCCTGACAGGTTTAATTTTACCTATGTGATATGTTTTAAGTTAAGTGCCTCTGCTGCTTTCTGAGTAATGAAAGTTCTCTGGGATCCTTGATCAAATAGTCCACGTGTGGTTATCTTGGTACCTTTATTCTTTACTAGGAGTTGGGCAGTAGGCAAGACAGCATCCACATGAGACGCTGGTGATATTACACTGTAAACTTCTCCCACCTTGCAGCACTGTACTGGTGTACATTCTCTATTTCCTATTCTAGGATTAAAATAATTTTTTTGACAAATTTGCACAGTGCAGCATGATGCTTGCCCCTTCTACACCTATTGCAGGTGTTCAGTGGGGTGTCACAGCTATTAACATTTTGTGATTTGAGACACCTAGTACATTTGTGTAACTGTTTGAGTCGTCTGACTCTTGTGTCTCTACTAGGGTAATTAGTACATTTGTACAGAGAATGTTTTTGATTGCAAAACAAACATAATCCCCATCCTACAGTTCGTTTAGGGAACACCGGTTTAGGTGAAACTGCAACTTCAGGTGGCAGTTTCAGCAACAATAAAAGATGTCAAAAAGGATCGTTTAGTGAAAGTATAAATAGAGGAGTTATATAGACTTCTCACACGCAGGACTTTGCCCCCCCCCCCTCCAGAGTGATCTGCAACATTGCAACATTACTTCATCAAACCAAAGAAACAATAATAAATTTGGGCCTGACCGGTTGACGCAGAGCGCGAACCGGTCCAGGCCCGGGTTGGACCGGGCCGCAAAAGAGTGAGAGAGAGAGACCCGGGCTCCGCCGGTTATCTCTTCCAGCAGATCAATATACTTTAAATATTATTCAGTAAATCATAATTAACAAGGATCAAATCACTAATTATGCTCCTGTATAAATACTGTACACATTTTTCCTAATATGAGCATCATAAAGATATCATTACATCAAAATTCGAAAAATGCAAAAATAATATGATGTCCTAAAACTAAAATAAACGTGAAATATTTCTACTTTAAGCGTGTTAGGGGAGGAGACCTGAGGCTCTGGGGGCGTGTTTGTCATCATTAACGGCTCAAGCTCTAAATGACAAAGGTGACAAGGCTCTCAGTGTGAGGACGTCAGTACACTGATGGAGGAGATGTCCAGTGATGTGACGTCCCTCTGGTCCACTGTTGGTCCCTGTGGTGGACCACACTGTTGGTCCCTGTGGTGGACCACACTGTTGGTGCCTGTGGTAGACCACACTGTTGGTCCCTGTGGTGGACCACACTGTTGGTCCCTGTGGTGGACCACACTGTTGGTCCCTGTGGTGGACCACACTGTTGGTCCCTGTGGTGGACCGCACTGTTGGTCCCTGTGGTGGACCACACTGTTGGTCCCTGTGGTGGACCACGCTGTTGCAGCTCCTCCCAGCAGCTGCTGCAGATGTTGTTCTGTCCTCACAGCTGTCCTCCACCAGCTGTTCTGTCCTCACAGCTGTTCTGTCCTCACAGCTGTTCTGTCCTCACAGCTGTCCTCCACCAGCTGTTCTGTCCTCACAGCTGTCCTCCACCAGCTGTTCTGTCCTCACAGCTGTTCTGTCCTCACAGCTGTCCTCCACCAGCTGTTCTGTCCTCACAGCTGTTCTGTCCTCAAAGCTGTTCTGTCCTCACAGCTGTCCTCCACCAGCTGTTCTGTCCTCACAGCTGTCCTCCACTAGCTGTTCTGTCCTCACAGCTGTTCTGTCCTCACAGCTGTCCACCACCAGCTGTTCTGTCCTCACAGCTGTCCTCCACCAGCTGTTCTGTCCTCACAGCTGTCCACCACCAGCTGTTCTGTCCTCACAGCTGTCCTCCACCTGCTAGTCGGTCCTCACAGCTGTCCACCACCAGCTGTTCTGTCCTCACAGCTGTCCTCCACCAGCTGTTCTGTCCTCACAGCTGTCCACCACCAGCTGTTCTGTCCTCACAGCTGTCCTCCACCTGCTGTTCTGTCCACACAGCTGTCCTCCACCAGCTTTTCTGTCCTCACAGCTGTCCACCAGCTGTTCTGTCCTCACAGCTGTCCACCACCAGCTGTTCTGTCCTCACAGCTGTCCTCCACCAGCTGTTTTGTCTTCACAGCTGTCCTCCACCTGCTGTTCTGTCCACACAGCTGTCCTCCACCAGCTGTTCTGTCCTCACAGCTGTCCACCAGCTTGTCTATCCTCAAAGCTGTCCACCACCAGCTGTTCTGTCCTCACAGCTGTCCTCCACCAGCTGTTCTGTCCTCACAGCTGTCCACCACCAGCTGTTCTGTCCTCACAGCTCTCCTCCACCAGCTGTTCTGTCCTCACAGCTGTCCACCACCAGCTGTTCTGTCCTCCACCAGCTGTTCTGTCCTTACAGCTGTCCACCACCAGCTGTTCTGTCCTCACAGCTCTCCTCCACCAGCTGTTCTGTTCTCGCAGTTGTCCTTCACCTGCTGTTCTGTCCTCACAGCTGTCCTTCACCAGCTGTTCTGTCCTCACAGCTGTCCTCCACCTGCTGTTCTGTCCTCACAGCTGTCCTCCACCAGCTGTTCTGTCCTCACAGCTGTCCTCCACCAGCTGTTCTGTCCTCACACCTGTCCTCCACCTGCTGTTCTGTCCGCACAGCTGTCCACCACCTGCTGTTCTGTCCTCACAGCTGTCCTCCACCAGCTGTTCTGTCCTCACAGCTGTCCTCCACCTGCTGTTCTGTCCTCACAGCTGTCCTCCACCAGCTGTTCTGTCCTCACAGATGTCTTCCAATTGTTGTTCTGTCCTCACAGCTGTCCTCCACCAGCTGTTCTGTGCTCAAAGCTGTCCACCTCCAGCTGTTCTGTCCTCACAGCTGTCCTCCACCAGCTGTTCTGTCCTCACAGCTGTCCTCCACCTGTTGTTCTGTCCACACAGCTGTCCTCCACCAGCAGTTCTGTCATCACAGCTGTCCTCCACCAGCAGTTCTGTCATCACATCTGTCCACCACCAGCAGTTCTGTTTTCACAGCTGTCCTCCACCAGCTGTTCTGTCCTCACAGCTGTTTTCCACAAGCTGCTCTGTGCTCACAGCTGTCCTCCTCCAGCTGTTCTGTCCTCACATCTGTCCACCACCTGCTGTTCTGTCCTCACAGCTGTCCTCCACCAGCGGTTCTGTCCTCACAGCTGTCTTCCACCAGCTGTTCTGTCCTCACAGCTGTCCTCCACCTGCTGTTCTGTCCTCCACCAGCTGTTCTGTCCTCACAGCTGTCCTCCACCAGCTGTTCTGTGCTCACAGCTGTCGTCCACCTACTGTTCTGTCCTCACATCTGTCCACCACCTGCTGTTCTGTCCTCACAGCTGTCCACCACCTGCTGTTCTGTCCTCACAGCTGTCCTTCACCTGCTGTTCTGTCCTCACAGCTGTCCTCCACCTGCTGTTCTGTCCTCACAGCTGTCCTGCACCTGTTGTTCTGTCCTCAGATCTGTCCACCACCAGCTGTTCTGTCCTCACAGCTGTCCTTCACCTGTTGTTCTGTCCTCACAGCTGTCCTCCACCAGCTGTTCTGTCCACACAGCTGTCCTCCACCTGCTGTTCTGTGCTCACAGCTGTCCTCCACCAGCTGTTCTGTCCACACAGCTGTCCTCCACCAGCTGTCCTGTCCTCACAGCTGTCCTCCACCAGCTGTTCTGTCCACACAGCTGTCCTCCACCAGCTGTCCTGTCCTCACAGCTGTTCTCCACCAGCTGTTCTGTCCTCACATCTGTCTACCACCTGCTGTTCTGTCCTCACAGCTGTCCTCCACCAGCTGTTCTGTCCTCACAGCTGTCCTCCACCAGCTGTTCTGTCCTCACAGCTGTCCTTCACCAGCTGTTCTGTCCTCACAGCTGTCCTCCACCAGCTGTTCTGTCCTCACAGCTGTCCTCCACCAGCTGTTCTGTCCTCACAGCTGTCATCCACCTGCTGTTATGTCCTCACATCTGTCCACCACCTGCTGTTCTGTCCCCACAGCTGTCCTCCACCTGCTGTTCTGTCCTCACAGCTGTCCTCCACCTGCTGTTCTGTCCTCACAGCTGTCCTCCACCTGTTGTTCTGTCCTCACATCTGTCCACCACCTGCTGTTCTGTCCTCACAGCTGTCCTCCACCTGTTGTTCTGTCCTCACATGTGTCCTCCACCTGTTATTCTGTCCTGACATCTGTCCTCCACCAGCTGTTCTGTCCTCACAGCTGTCCTTCACCTGTTGTTCTGTCCTCACAGCTGTCCTCCACCAGCTCTTCTGTCCACACAGCTGTCCTCCACCTGCTGTTCTGTCCTCACAGCTGTCCTCCACCTGTTGTTCTGTCCTCACATCTGTCCACCACCTGCTGTTCTGTCCTCACAGCTGTCCTCCACCTGTTGTTCTGTCCTCACATGTGTCCTCCACCTGTTATTCTGTCCTGACATCTGTCCTCCACCAGCTGTTCTGTCCTCACAGCTGTCCTTCACCTGTTGTTCTGTCCTCACAGCTGTCCTCCACCAGCTCTTCTGTCCACACAGCTGTCCTCCACCTGCTGTTCTGTGCTCACAGCTGTCCTCCACCAGGTGTTCTGTCCTCACAGCTGTCCACCACCTGCTGTTCTGTCCTCACAGCTGTCCTCCACCAGCTGTTCTGTCCTCACAGCTGTCCTTCACCAGCTGTTCTGTCCTCACAGCTGTCCTCCACCTGTTGTTCTGTCCCAACATCTGTCCACCACCTGCTGTTCTGTCCTCACAGCTGTCCTCCACCAGCTGTTCTGTGCTCACAGCTGTCCTCCACCAGCTGTTCTGTCCTCACAGCTGTCCTCCACCAGCTGTTCTGTCCTCACAGCTGTCCTCCACCTGCTGTTCTGTCCTCCACCAGCTGTTCTGTCCTCACAGCTGTCCTCCACCTGCTGTTCTGTCCTCACAGCTGTCCTCGACCTGCTGTTCTGTCCTCACAGCTGTCCTCCACCTGCTGTTCTGTCCTCACATCTGTCCTCCACCAGCTGTTCTGTCCTCACAGCTGTCCTCCACCTGTTGTTCTGTCCTCACATATGTCCACCCTCCAGCTGTTCTGTGCTCACAGCTGTCCTCCACCAGCTGTTCTGTGCTCACAGCTCTCCTCCACCAGCTGTTCTGTGCTCGCAGCTGTCCTCCACCTGTTGTTCTGTCCTCACATCTGTCCACCACCTGCTGTTCTGTCCTCACAGCTCTCCTCCACCTGCTGTTCTGTCCTCACTGCTGTCTTCCACCAGCTGTTCTGTCCTCACAGCTGTCCTCCACCTGCTGTTCTGTCCTCACAGCTGTCCTCCACCTGCTGTTCTGTCCTCACAGCTGTCCTCCGCCTGTTGTTCTGTCCTCACATCTGTCCAACACCTTGCTTCTGTCCTCATAGCTGTCCACCACCTGCTGTTCTGTCCTCAACCCTGTCCTCCTCCTGCTGCTCTGTCCTCACAGCTGTCCTCCACCAGCTGTTCTGTCCTCCACCTGCTGTTCTGTCCTCCACCAACTGTTCTGTCCTCACAGCTGTCCTCCACCAGCTGTCCTCTCCTCCACCTGCTGTTCTATCCTCACAGCTGTCCTCCACCTGCTGGTCTGTCCTCACAGCTGTCCTCCACCTGCTGTTCTGTCCTCACAGCTGTCCTCCACCTGCTGTTCTGTCCTCACACCTGTCCACCACCTGCTGTTCTGTCCTCACAGCTGTTCTCCACTTGCTGTTCTGTCATCACAGCTGTCCTCCACCAGCTGTTCTGTCCTCACAGCTGTCCTCCATTAGCTGTTCTGTCCTCACAGCTGTCCTCCACCTGCTGTTCTGTCCTCACAGCTGTCCTCCACCTGCTGTTCTGTCCTCAGAGCTGTCCTCCACTAGCAGTTCTGTCCTCACAGCTGTCCTCCACCAGCTGTTCTGTCCTCACAGCTGTCCTCCACCAGCTGTTCTGTCCTCCACCAGTTGTTCTGTGCTCACAGCTGTTCTCCACCAGCTGTTCTGTCCTCACAGCTGTCCTCACAACTCTCCTCTACCAGCTGTTCTGTCCTCAGAGCTGTCCTCCACCAGCTGTTCTGTCCTCACATCTGTCCACCACCACCTGTTCTGTCCTCACAACTGTCCTCCACCAGCTGTTCTGTCCTCACAGCTGTCCTCCACCAGCTGTTCTGTGCGCACAGCTGTTCTCCACCAGCTGTTCTGTCGTCACATCTGTCTACCACCTGCTGTTCTGTCCTCACAGCTGTCCTCCACCAGCTGTTCTGTCCTCACAGCTGTCCTCCACCAGCTGTTCTGTCCTCACAGCTGTCCTCCACCTGCTGTTCTGTCCTCACATCTGTCCACCACCTGCTGTTCTGTCCCCACAGCTGTCCTCCACCTGCTGTTCTGTCCTCACAGCTGTCCTCCACCTGCTGTTCTGTCCTCACAGCTGTCCTCCACCTGTTGTTCTGTCCTCACATCTGTCCACCACCTGCTGTTCTGTCCTCACAGCTGTCCTCCACCTGCTGTTCTGTCCTCACAGCTGTCCTCCACCTGTTGTTCTGTCCTCACATGTGTCCTCCACCTGTTATTCTGTCCTGACATCTGTCCTCTACCAGCTGTTCTGTCCTCACAGCTGTCCTCCACCTGTTGTTCTGTCCTCACAGCTGTCCTCCACCAGCTCTTCTGTCCACACAGCTGTCCTCCACCTGCTGTTCTGTGCTCACAGCTGTCCTCCACCAGGTGTTCTGTCCTCACAGCTGTCCACCACCTGCTGTTCTGTCCTCACAGCTGTCCTCCACCAGCTGTTCTGTCCTCACAGCTGTCCTTCACCAGCTGTTCTGTCCTCACAGCTGTCCTCCACCTGTTGTTCTGTCCCAACATCTGTCCACCACCTGCTGTTCTGTCCTCACAGCTGTCCTCCACCAGCTGTTCTGTGCTCACAGCTGTCCTCCACCAGCTGTTCTGTCCTCACAGCTGTCCTCCACCAGCTGTTCTGTCCTCACAGCTGTCCTCCACCTGCTGTTCTGTCCTCACAGCTGTCCTCGACCTGCTGTTCTGTCCTCACAGCTGTCCTCCACCTGCTGTTCTGTCCTCACATCTGTCCTCCACCAGCTGTTCTGTCCTCACAGCTGTCCACCACCAGCTGTTCTGTATTCACAGCTGTTCTCCACCAGCTGTTCTGTCCTCACAGCTGTCCTCCACCAGCTGTTCTGTCCTCACAGCTGTCCTCCACCTGCTGTTCTGTCCTCCATCAGCTGTTCTGTCCTCACAGCTGTCCTCCACCAGCTGTTCTGTCCTCCACCTGCTGTTCTGTCCTCACAGCTGTCCTCCACCTGCTGGTCTGTCCTCACAGCTGTCCTCCTGTTACGGCCCTCTCGGGTCGCAACCGGGTTCTTACTCTGATGTTGTTAGAGGAAGGGTATACGGCCCCAAGCCAGTAGTGGCTTTCAAGGGATGTGATCTGTAACGCAAGAAAAATAAAAGGGGAAGGGAAATAAAGTCAAAAACTTCATAATATTATTAACACCTTCACCATAAATACTATATAAAGATTAACACAAGGGGGAGGAATAAACACTAGCATGCACAACGTAGTCTTCTTCTGAAGACTTTGAACGTTCACGGTGCTCAACGGTGCCAAGCTCTTGGTCCTCTCGTGGCCTTACGACGAATCCTTCGAGAATCTTGAATCTACCCAGGCCACAGGCCAGCCAAGTCACAGTTCCACTGGGGGCACCGTCGTGGAGGCCTTCAACCACAAGTCCAGCTGGCAGCTGGCAGGTTCCAAATCAGCGACGCTGGTTAAGCCACTCCACGATCGATACTAAGGTAGCGAACCCTAGTCAGGAGCCTCGTGTGAACCCACAGGTCACTCTCCTTTCCACAACTCCCCAGTGGTTAAGCGTCTCCACCAGTCAGTCCCGGATATGACAATCCCTCAACTGCCACTTCACAGGCAGGTCAACACCACAGTGTTCATCCGGGGGCGACTCACAGCTGCTGCAGCAAACATTTGGAGACGAGATGACTGCCTTGGGTAGACTGACTCAACTTCCATTACAGCAGTCCCAGGTCGACTCTGTAATCAGACACGTCATCAGTAACAGGGACACACTAAAGCACCTCACTTACAGGCTTAGACACAAACGCCCGACGTATCCATTCCATAGATGGCGTTGCTGTCTAAGCTCCACCTCACCAGAGGTCAGCAGCGGCTGTGTTATGAGCTGATCAGGACTGGAAACTAGCCCTTGTGGCCAGTACACCTCGTCCTCACCAGGTGTCGTCGTCTATTTGGAGGGGGTTTTGGGAGCTGACCCACAGATGGCGTGGTCGTCACTGCTCCATGCTCGGACGTTGGGCTCGGGTCCGTAACACCTCCCCACCAAAAGGAATTTGGTTTGGGGTTCTTTAAAGAGAAACACAAACCAAATTAGTACGGGGACACAACTCCAAATGGACTCACATACTTTATAAACTGGAGCGGCGAGGCTGCCTTGTCCACAGAACTGTTCTACTGGGTAACTCCGGCATGAAAGAAACTTGCAGATGGAAGACGATGATCTGCCTGATGTAATCTTCCACACTTCCTCTGCGATGTCAAGCAGGGGCATAATCTCACGTGTCCCGAGTAAGGATCGATACTGACGTGATCCAGGGTGAATCGACACTTCCCTGTGTCGTGGCACCGATGATAGCTGGTCACAGACAGTATTTCTGGTACCGATCTGGCGGCCCTTCGGGGAGACGGGAACCTGGAATACAGGGGTTGGATTATTTAGAGTGCTAGCGACCGTTAGATCAGTACTCACAGCATACTCCTCTACTAGGCCCACACCTAGTCCCAACAGGGCTGCTCGTACATCGAGGATGGCATTCGCTCTGCCACTGTCAGGTCGACCAACGTTCCGTATAACGCTGCATTTAGGCTCAGCTATCACGCGGGGGGTGTCAACCTGTCGGCAACAGCCACTCATATTATCACATCTCGTACCTCCTGTATCTACCATCACCTTCCAGGTTCCTTCTTCGACTGCACTACTCAAAGTGCACGTCTCCAATCCCTGGGGTCTTTTCGCGATGTTGAAGGGAGCCATCATCTGTCGGGTCGTCCACTGGTCCTTACTGAGAACACATATGAGAACAAAACAAAACACCGCTAAGAAACATTTGGCTAACTTAGGGATAAGCTTCCTGAGCCTGTCCTGTCCATAGCCGGCAATATCCACTAGCCTGGTTTGGACCAAAGAGGGCACTAGATCTTTCGAACATACCTCACATACCTCTGACGTCTGGGGAATCTCTGGCCGGTTCAATGAACGCTGTTCCTTGCCATACCGCAAGTACACATCCGCCTTCGCTCCAGGCTCTTTGGTATCCGTGGGTACTTGCACACGAGACCTCTCTTCATGCTCAGTTGCCTCTGCCATCGTAACCTCATGTTCCTTATTGGGAGAAGAATCAGGAGACTCTGCTAGGATGTTGTCAATCTGTAGGCGAGAGGAAGGATTAAACATATTTAAATCCGGGTCTGTCTTTACCTGGATATTACCATTTCCAGCCGTTACTTCTGACCTCGCTGTTCCGGCTGACTCGTCCGCAACCTTGGGATGATTGGTGCTCCAATCCGTCACCAGGTGGTTGGCTAGTATCACGTCAATCCCAGCTACAGGGAGGGTATCGACTACTGCCAACGCACATGTGCCGCTGAAGTAAGGCGAGTCGAGATGTACCGGCACTAAGGGGGCGATGTACTGCGTCCTAGGAAACCCAACCAGGACAACCTCTGGTCTCCCATCCACACTCATTCCCTCGGGTAACGAGTTTCTCACGATCAGGGACTGGGCTGCTCCACTATCTCTGAGCACTACAACTGCTCTACCAGTATGATCACTCGATACATACCCGCCTGAAGTGTGAGGGGAAAACAATCTGGGTTCTTCCTGCGTAATCGTAGACTGGCTTCCTGCTGGTGGTGTTACACAGCTCATCAACATCACCTCCCGACGTGCGCCGCTACCTCTTCTGCCTCGGCACATAGCAGCTACATGCCCTTTCTGCCCACAAGTCCAGCACGCCATATTCCTCCTCGGACTCCGGTGTTTCGGACTATTAGGACTAGTCCTTCGAGGGCTACTTGGGGGCGTCTTCTCAGCGCTTCGTGGGACGGGTCTCTCCTCTTCCTGATGAGGTCTGTCAAACCGGCGTGGGTAATTCCTCGGGACGTACTTAGCAGACGGCCTATGAGTCAGGATGTATTCCTCAGCCATGGTGTTTGCCGCACTCAAGGTCTCTACCTGCTGTTCCTCTAAGTGCGTCTTCAGATCTCCAGACAGACAGTCCTTGAAGTCCTCTAACAGTATGAGCTGTTCGAGGTCTTCTTTGGTCTCCACCTTCCGAGAGGCACACCATTCCTGGAAAAGTCGCTCCTTGATGGTAGCGAATTCGGCGAAAGTGTGCTCTGAAGTCTTCTTCAGGTTCCTGAACTTCTGCCTGTACGCCTCAGGTACCAATTGGTACACCATGAGCACGACCTTCTTCACCTTGTCATAATCGCCGGAGTCGTCAAGGGATAACGTGGAATAGGCGATTTGGGCCTTCCCAGTCAAGACTGACTGTATCATGATGGCCCAATTCTCCCTTGGCCACTCCAAAGAGGCAGCGACTTTCTCGAAGGCTGCGAAGAACTTCGAAACTTCCTTCTCGTTGAACTTTGGGACCATTTTGATGTTCCTTACCGGATCGAAACTACTGGTTTCCGTTGTTGACCTCCGACCACCTAACCGCAATACTTCTAGCTCATGTTGTCTCTCTCTTTCCTCTCTGTCTCGTCGTTCTTGCCTGTCTCGTTCTTCTCTTTCTCTTTCTCTTTCTCGCTCTTCTTTCCTTTCTTCTAATTCTAAACGCCTCATCGCCATTTCTTTATTTTTCATCTCCATTTCTTTATCTTTTAATTCTCGTTCTAATTCTAACTTCTTCCATTCTATCTCGCGATTTATCTCTAAGGCACGCATTTTGACTGTAAGAAAGCTAATATTCAGCTCACCTGCATCACTGTCAATGTCACTGCCTTTATCTTCCTTTTCAGTGGAAGCTACTTTCTCACTTGCTTTTGTACCTTGTGCCTCACTTTCCTCTTTCTCTTCGGCCTTCAAATGCCGGTGAACCTTTGACAAGATCTCCACACGGGAATCACTGGCACGTATCTTGATCTCCAGGTAGGCACTTACCAGTACAAGTTCCTGTTTGCCCAGATATTTTAATCTGGTAAGACAGTCCTCCCTGTTCAGAAAATCCTGAACATCGTCCAGATCGTCGATGGTCGATTTTTCTGCCATTGTCACAGATGGAACACTTAGCACTTAACACACAAAGCACTGTTCTACGTCAATATTGCACTTTATCGCACCAAACACTGCACTTGCCAATATTGCATGTAATTACTCCGGGCACCGCGCTACACAATATTGCACTTAATCACAGCGAGCACCTCGCTCTACAATATTGCACTGAATCACACCGAGCACCGCACTACACAATATTGCACTTAATCACAGCGAGCACTTCGCTATACAATGTTGCACGTAATCACACCGAGCACCGCACTATGCAATATTGCACTTAATCACTGAGCACCGCACAGGACGTATATCGTCCTAATCGTCACACACAGGGGGAATTATTTACAGGGATTACGCCACTTCACCACCCCTGTCAAACATACTTGACAAGGGGTCAGATCCCGCTGGGAATGCCAATTATGTTACGGCCCTCTCGGGTCGCAACCGGGTTCTTACTCTGATGTTGTTAGAGGAAGGGTATCCGGCCCCAAGCCAGTAGTGGCTTTCAAGGGATGTGATCCGTAACGCAAGAAAAATAAAAGGGGAAGGGAAATAAAGTCAAAAACTTCATAATATAATTAACACCTTCACCATAAATACTATATAATGATTAACACAAGGGGGAGGAATAAACACTAGCATGCACAACGTAGTCTTCTTCTGAAGACTCTGAACGTTCACGGTGCTCAACGGTGCCAAGCTCTTGGTCCTCTCGTGGCCTTACGACGAATCCTTCGAGAATCTTGAGTCTACCCAGGCCACAGGCCAGCCAAGTCACAGTTCCACTGGGGGCACCGTCGTGGAGGCCTTCAACCACAAGTCCAGCCGGCAGCTGGCAGGTTCCAAATCAGCGACGCTGGTTAAGCCACTCCACGATCGATACTAAGGTAGCGAACCCTAGTCAGGAGCCTCGTGTGAACCCACAGGTCACTCTCCTTTCCACAACTCCCCAGTGGTTAAGCGTCTCCACCAGTCAGTCCCGGATATGACAATCCCTCAACTGCCACTTCACAGGCAGGTCAACACCACAGTGTTCATCCGGGGGCGACTCACAGCTGCTGCAGCAAACACTTGGAGACGAGATGACTGCCTTGGGTAGACTGACTCAACTTCCATTACAGCAGTCCCAGGTCGACTCTGTAATCAGACACGTCATCAGTAACAGGGACACACTAAAGCACCTCACTTACAGGCTTAGACACAAACGCCCGACGTATCCATTCCATAGATGGCATTGCTGTCTAAGCTCCACCTCACCAGAGGTCAGCAGCGGCTGTGTTATGAGCTGATCAGGACTGGAAACTAGCCCTTGTGGCCAGTACACCTCGTCCTCACCAGGTGTCGTCGTCCATTTCGAGGGGGTTTCGGGAACTGACCCACAGATGGCGTGGTCGTCACTGCTCCGTGCTCGGACGTTGGGCTCGGGTCCGTAACACCTCCACCTGCTGTTCTGTCCTCACAGCTGTCCTTCACCAGCTGTTCTGTCCTCACAGCTGTCCTCCACCAGCTGTTCTGTCCTCACAACTGTCCTCCACCAGCTGTTCTGTCCTCACAGCTGTCCTCCACCTGCTGTTCTGTCCTCACAGCTGTCCTCCACCTGTTGTTCTGTCATCACAGCTGTCCTCCACCAGCTGTTCTGTCCTCACAGCTGTCCTCCACCTGCTGTTCTGTCCTCACAGCTGTCCTCCACCAGCTGTTCTGTCCTCACAGCTGTCCTCCACCAGCTGTTCTGTCCTCACAGCAGTCCTCCACCAGCTGTTCTGTCCTCACAGCTCTCCTCCACCTGCTGTTCTGTCCTCACAGCTGTCCTCCACCAGCTGTTCTGTCCTCACAGCTGTCCACCAGCTGTTCTGTCCTCACAGCTGTCCTCCACCTCTTCTGTCTTCACACCTGTCCTCCACCAGCAGTTCTGTCCTCACATCTGTCCACCAGCAGCTGTTCTGTCCTCGCAGATGTCCTCCACCAGCTGTTCTGTCCTCACAGCTGTCCTCCACAAGCTGTTCTGTGCTCACAGCTGTCCTCCTCCAGCTGTTCTGTCCTCACATCTATCCACCACCTGCTGTTCTGTCCTCACAGCTGTCCTCCACCAGCTGTTCTGTCTTCACAGCTGTCCTCCACCAGCTGTTCTGTCCTCACAGCTGTCCTCCACCTGCTGTTCTGTCCTCCACCAGCTGTTCTGTCCTCACAGCTGTCCTCCACCAGCTGTTCTGTGCTCACAGCTGTCCTCCACCTACTGTTCTGTCCTCACATCTGTCAACCACCTGCTGTTCTGTCCTCACAGCTGTCATCCACCTGCTGTTCTGTCCTCACAGCTGTCCTCCACCTGCTGTTCTGTCCTCACAGCTGTCCTCCACCTGTTGTTCTGTCCTCACATCTGTCCACCACCTGCTGTTCTGTCCTCACAGCTGTCCTTCATCTGTTGTTCTGTCCTCACAGCTGTCCTCCACCAGCTGTTCTGTGCTCACAGCTGTCCACCTCCAGCTGTTCTGCCCTCACAGCTGTCCTCCACCAGCTGTTCTGTCTTCACAGCTGTCCTCCACCTGTTGTTCTGTCCACACAGCTGTCCTCCACCAGCAGTTCTGTCCTCACAGCTGTCCTCCACCAGCTGTTCTGTCCTCACATCTGTCCACCACCAGCAGTTCTGTCCTCACAGCTGTCCTCCACCAGCTGTTCTGTCCTCACAGCTGTTTTCAACAAGCTGTTCTATGCTCACAGCTGTCCTCCTCCAGCTGTTCTGTCCTCACATCTGTCCACCACCTGCTGTTCTGTCCTCACAACTGTCCTCCAACAGCGGTTCTGTCCTCACAGCTGTCTTCCACCAGCTGTTCTGTCCTCACAGCTGTCCTCCACCTGCTGTTCTGTCCACCACCAGCTTTTCTGTCCTCACAGCTGTCCTCCACCAGCTGTTCTGTGCTCACAGCTGTCCTCCACCTACTGTTCTGTCCTCACATCTGTCCACCACCTGCTGTTCTGTCCTCACAGCTGTCCTCTACCTGCTGTTCTGTCCTCACAGCTGTCCTCCACCTGTTGTTCTGTCCTCACAGCTGTCCTCCACCAGCTGTTCTGTCCTCACAGCTGTCCTCCACCAGCTGTTCTGTCCTCACAGCTGTCCTCCACCTGTTGTTCTGTCCTCACATATGTCCACCACCAGCTGTTTTGTGCTCACAGCTGTCCTCCACCAGCTGTTCTGAGCTCACAGCTGTCCTCCTCCAGCTGTTCTGTGCTCGCAGCTGTCCTCCACCTGTTGTTCTGTCCCCACATCTTTCCACCACCTGCTATTCTGTCCTCACAGCTCTCCTCCACCTGCTGTTCTGTCCTCACAGCTGTCCTCCACCAGCTGTTCTGTCCTCACAGCTGTCCTCCACCTGTTGTTCTGTCCTCACAGCTGTCCACAACCTGCTGTTCTGTCCTCAACCCTGTCCTCCACCTGCTGCTCTGTCCTCACAGCTGTCCTCCACCAGCTGTTCTGTCCTCACAGCTGTCCTCCACCTGCTGTTCTGTCCTCCACCAACTGTTCAGTCCTCACAGCTGTCCTCCACCAGCTGTTCTGTCCTCCACCTGCTGTTCTGTCCTCACAGCTGTCCTCCACCTGTTGTTCTGTCCCCACATCTGTCCACCACTTGCTGTTCTGTCCTCACAGCTGTCCTCCACCAGCTGTTCTGTCCTCACAGCTGTCCTCCACCTCTTCTGTCTTCACACCTGTCCTCCACAAGCTGTTCTGTGCTCACAGCTGTCCTCCTCCAGCTGTTCTGTCCTCACATCTATCCAACACCTGCTGTTCTGTCCTCACAGCTGTCCTCCACCAGCTGTTCAGTCTTCACAGCTGTACTCCACCAGCTGTTCTGTCCTCACAGCTGTCCTCCACCTGCTGTTCTGTCCTCCACCAGCTGTTCTGTCCTCACAGCTGTCCTCCACCAGCTGTTCTGTGCTCACAGCTGTCCTCCACCTACTGTTCTGTCCTCACATCTGTCAACCACCTGCTGTTCTGTCCTCACAGCTGTCCTCACAGCTGTCCTCCACCTGCTGTTCTGTCCTCACAGCTGTCCTCCACCTGCTGTTCTGTCCTCACAGCTGTCCTCCACCTGTTGTTCTGTCCTCACATCTGTCCACCACCTGCTGTTCTCTCCTCACAGCTGTCCTTCATCTGTTGTTCTGTCCTCACAGCTGTCCTCCACCAGCTGTTCTGTGCTCACAGCTGTCCACCTCCAGCTGTTCTGTCCTCACAGCTGTCCTCCACCAGCTGTTCTGTCCTCACAGCTGTCCTCCACCTGTTGTTCTGTCCACACAGCTGTCCTCCACCAGCAGTTCTGTCCTCACAGCTGTCCTCCACCAGCTGTTCTGTCCTCACATCTGTCCACCACCAGCAGTTCTGTCCTCACAGCTGTCCTCCACCAGCTGTTCTGTCCTCACAGCTGTTTTCCACAAGCTGTTCTATGCTCACAGCTGTCCTCCTCCAGATGTTCTGTCCTCACATCTGTCCACCACCTGCTGTTCTGTCCTCACAACTGTCCTCCAACAGCGGTTCTGTCCTCACAGCTGTCTTCCACCAGCTTTTCTGTCCTCACAGCTGTCCTCCACCAGCTGTTCTGTGCTCACAGCTGTCCTCCACCTACTGTTCTGTCCTCACATCTGTCCACCACCTGCTGTTCTGTCCTCACAGCTGTCCTCCACCTGCTGTTCTGTCCTCACAGCTGTCCTCCACCTGCTGTTCTGTCCTCACAGCTGTCCTCCACCAGCTGTTCTGAGCTCACAGCTGTCCTCCTCCAGCTGTTCTGTGCTCGCAGCTGTCCTCCACCTGTTGTTCTGTCCCCACATCTTTCCACCACCTGCTATTCTGTCCTCACAGCTCTCCTCCACCTGCTGTTCTGTCCTCACAGCTGTCCTCCACCAGCTGTTCTGTCCTCACAGCTGTCCTCCACCTGTTGTTCTGTCCTCACAGCTGTCCACAACCTGCTGTTCTGTCCTCAACCCTGTCCTCCACCTGCTGCTCTGTCCTCACAGCTGTCCTCCACCAGCTGTTCTGTCCTCACAGCTGTCCTCCACCTGCTGTTCTGTCCTCCACCAACTGTTCTGTCCTCACAGCTGTCCTCCACCAGCTGTTCTGTCCTCCACCTGCTGTTCTGTCCTCACAGCTGTCCTCCACCTGCTGTTCTGTGTTCACAGCTGTCCACCATCTGCTGTTCTGTCCTCACAGCTGTCCTCCACCTGCTGTTCTGTCCTCACACCTGTCCACCACCTGCTGTTCTGTCCTCACAGCTGTCCTCCACTTGCTGTTCTGTCATCACAGCTGTCCTCCACCAGCTGTTCTGTCCTCACAGCTGTCGTCCACCTGCTTTTCTGTCCTCACGGCTGTCCTCCACCAGCTGTTCTGTCCTCACAGCTGTCCTCCATTAGCTGTTCTGTCCTCACAGCTGTCCACCACCTGCTGTTCTGTCCTCACAGCTGTCCTCCACCTGCTGTTCTGTCCTCACAGCTGTCCTCCTCCTGCTGTTCTGTCCTCACAGCTGTCCTCCACCAGCAGTTCTGTCCTCACAGCTGTCCTCCACCAGCTGTTCTGTCCTCACAGCTGTCCTCCACCAGCAGTTCTGTCCTCACAGCTGTCCTCCACCAGCATTTCTGTCCTCACATCTGTCCTCCACCAGTTGTTCTGTGCTCACAGCTGTTCTCCACCAGCTGTTCTGTCCTCACAGCTCTCCTCTACCAGCTGTTCTGTCCCCACAGCTGTCCTCCACCAGCTGTTCTGTCCTCACATCTGTCCACCACCAGCTGTTCTGTCCCCACAACTGTCCTCCACCTGCTGTTCTGTCCTCACAGCTGTCCTCCACCAGCTGTTCTGTGCTCACAGCTGTTCTCCACCAGCTGTTCTGTCCTCACATCTGTCTACCACCTGCTGTTCTGTCCTCACAGCTGTCCTCCACCAGCTGTTCTGTCCTCACAGCTGTCCTCCACCAGCTGTTCTGTCCTCACAGCTGTCCTCCACCTGCTGTTCAGTCCTCCACCAGCTGTTCTGTCCTCACAGCTGTCCTCCACCAGCTGTTCTGTGCTCACAGCTGTCCTCCACCTGCTGTTCTGTCCTCACATCTGTCCACCACCTGCTGTTCTGTCCTCACAGCTGTCCTCCACCTGCTGTTCTGTCATCACAGCTGTCCTCCACCTGCTGTTCTGTCCTCACAGCTGTCCTCCACCTGTTGTTCTGTCCTCACATCTGTCCTCCACCTGTTGTTCTGTCCTGACATCGGTCCTCCACCAGCTGTTCTGTCCACACAGTTGTCCTCCACCTGTTGTTCTGTCCTCATAGCTGTCCTCCACCAGCTGTTCTGTCCACACAGCTGTCCTCCACCTGCTGTTCTGTGCTCACAGCTGTCCTCCACCAGCTGTTCTGTCCTCACAGCTGTCCACCACCTGCTGTTCTGTCCTCACAGCTGTCCTTCACCAGCTGTTCTGTCCTCACAGCTGCCCTCCACCTGTTGTTCTGTCCCCACATCTGTCCACCACCTGCTGTTCTGTCCTCACAGCTGTCCTCCACCAGCTGTTCTGTCCTCACAGCTGTCCTCCACCAGCTGTTCTGTCCTCACAGCTGTCCTCCACCTGCTGTTCTGTCCTCACAGCTGTCCTCGACCTGCTGTTCTGTCCTCACAGCTGTCCACCACCTGCTGTTCTCTCCTCACAGCTGTCCTTCATCTGTTGTTCTGTCCTCACAGCTGTCCTCCACCAGCTGTTCTGTGCTCACAGCTGTCCACCTCCAGCTGTTCTGTCCTCACAGCTGTCCTCCACCAGCTGTTCTGTCCTCACAGCTGTCCTCCACCTGTTGTTCTGTCCACACAGCTGTCCTCCACCAGCAGTTCTGTCCTCACAGCTGTCCTCCACCAGCTGTTCTGTCCTCACATCTGTCCACCACCAGCAGTTCTGTCCTCACAGCTGTCCTCCACCAGCTGTTCTGTCCTCACAGCTGTTTTCCACAAGCTGTTCTATGCTCACAGCTGTCCTCCTCCAGATGTTCTGTCCTCACATCTGTCCACCACCTGCTGTTCTGTCCTCACAACTGTCCTCCAACAGCGGTTCTGTCCTCACAGCTGTCTTCCACCAGCTTTTCTGTCCTCACAGCTGTCCTCCACCAGCTGTTCTGTGCTCACAGCTGTCCTCCACCTACTGTTCTGTCCTCACATCTGTCCACCACCTGCTGTTCTGTCCTCACAGCTGTCCTCCACCTGCTGTTCTGTCCTCACAGCTGTCCTCCACCTGCTGTTCTGTCCTCACAGCTGTCCTCCACCAGCTGTTCTGAGCTCACAGCTGTCCTCCTCCAGCTGTTCTGTGCTCGCAGCTGTCCTCCACCTGTTGTTCTGTCCCCACATCTTTCCACCACCTGCTATTCTGTCCTCACAGCTCTCCTCCACCTGCTGTTCTGTCCTCACAGCTGTCCTCCACCAGCTGTTCTGTCCTCACAGCTGTCCTCCACCTGTTGTTCTGTCCTCACAGCTGTCCACAACCTGCTGTTCTGTCCTCAACCCTGTCCTCCACCTGCTGCTCTGTCCTCACAGCTGTCCTCCACCAGCTGTTCTGTCCTCACAGCTGTCCTCCACCTGCTGTTCTGTCCTCCACCAACTGTTCTGTCCTCACAGCTGTCCTCCACCAGCTGTTCTGTCCTCCACCTGCTGTTCTGTCCTCACAGCTGTCCTCCACCTGCTGTTCTGTGTTCACAGCTGTCCACCATCTGCTGTTCTGTCCTCACAGCTGTCCTCCACCTGCTGTTCTGTCCTCACACCTGTCCACCACCTGCTGTTCTGTCCTCACAGCTGTCCTCCACTTGCTGTTCTGTCATCACAGCTGTCCTCCACCAGCTGTTCTGTCCTCACAGCTGTCGTCCACCTGCTTTTCTGTCCTCACGGCTGTCCTCCACCAGCTGTTCTGTCCTCACAGCTGTCCTCCATTAGCTGTTCTGTCCTCACAGCTGTCCACCACCTGCTGTTCTGTCCTCACAGCTGTCCTCCACCTGCTGTTCTGTCCTCACAGCTGTCCTCCTCCTGCTGTTCTGTCCTCACAGCTGTCCTCCACCAGCAGTTCTGTCCTCACAGCTGTCCTCCACCAGCTGTTCTGTCCTCACAGCTGTCCTCCACCAGCAGTTCTGTCCTCACAGCTGTCCTCCACCAGCATTTCTGTCCTCACATCTGTCCTCCACCAGTTGTTCTGTGCTCACAGCTGTTCTCCACCAGCTGTTCTGTCCTCACAGCTGTCCTCCTCCAGCTGTTCTGTCCCCACAGCTGTCCTCCACCAGCTGTTCTGTCCTCACATCTGTCCACCACCAGCTGTTCTGTCCCCACAACTGTCCTCCACCTGCTGTTCTGTCCTCACAGCTGTCCTCCACCAGCTGTTCTGTGCTCACAGCTGTTCTCCACCAGCTGTTCTGTCCTCACATCTGTCTACCACCTGCTGTTCTGTCCTCACAGCTGTCCTCCACCAGCTGTTCTGTCCTCACAGCTGTCCTCCACCAGCTGTTCTGTCCTCACAGCTGTCCTCCACCTGCTGTTCAGTCCTCCACCAGCTGTTCTGTCCTCACAGCTGTCCTCCACCAGCTGTTCTGTGCTCACAGCTGTCCTCCACCTGCTGTTCTGTCCTCACATCTGTCCACCACCTGCTGTTCTGTCCTCACAGCTGTCCTCCACCTGCTGTTCTGTCATCACAGCTGTCCTCCACCTGCTGTTCTGTCCTCACAGCTGTCCTCCACCTGTTGTTCTGTCCTCACATCTGTCCTCCACCTGTTGTTCTGTCCTGACATCGGTCCTCCACCAGCTGTTCTGTCCACACAGTTGTCCTCCACCTGTTGTTCTGTCCTCATAGCTGTCCTCCACCAGCTGTTCTGTCCACACAGCTGTCCTCCACCTGCTGTTCTGTGCTCACAGCTGTCCTCCACCAGCTGTTCTGTCCTCACAGCTGTCCACCACCTGCTGTTCTGTCCTCACAGCTGTCCTTCACCAGCTGTTCTGTCCTCACAGCTGCCCTCCACCTGTTGTTCTGTCCCCACATCTGTCCACCACCTGCTGTTCTGTCCTCACAGCTGTCCTCCACCAGCTGTTCTGTCCTCACAGCTGTCCTCCACCAGCTGTTCTGTCCTCACAGCTGTCCTCCACCTGCTGTTCTGTCCTCACAGCTGTCCTCGACCTGCTGTTCTGTCCTCACAGCTGTCCTCCACCTGCTGTTCAGTCCTCACAGCTGTCCTCCACCAGCTGTTCTGTCCTCACAGCTGTCCTCCACCTGCTGTTCTGTCCTCACAGCTGTCCTCGACCTGCTGTTCTATCCTCACAGCTGTCCTCCACCTGCTGTTCTCTCCTCACAGCTGTCCTCCACCAGCGGTTCTGTCCTCACAGCTGTCCACCACCAGCTGTTCTGTCCTCACAGCTGTTCTCCACCAGCTGTTCTGTCCTCACAGCTGTCCTCCACCAGCTGTTCTGTCCGCATCCTGATGTTCTGTCCTCCACCTGCTGGTCTGTCCGCACTGCTGTCCTCCACCTGCTGTTCTGTTCTCACAGCTGTCCTCCACCTGCTGTTCTGTCCTCACAGCTGTCCACCATCTGCTGTTCTGTCCTCACAGCTGTCCTCCACCTGCGGTTCTGTCATCACAGCTGTCCTCCACCAGCTGTTCTGTCCTCACAGCTGTCCTCCACCTGCTGTTCTGTCCTCACAGCTGTCCTCCACCAGCTATTCTGTGCTCACAGCTTTTCTCCACCAGCTGTTCTGTCCTTACATCTGTCCACCACCAGCTGTTCTGTCCTCACAGCTGTCCTCCACCAGCTGTTCTGACCTCACAGCAGTCCTCCACAAGCTGTTCTGTGCTCACAGCTGTCCTCCTCCAGCTGTTCTGTCCTCACATCTGTCCACCACCTGCTGTTCTGTCCTCACAGCTGTCCTCTACCAGCTGTTCTGTCCTCACAGCTGTCCTCCACCTGCTGTTCTGTCCTCACAGCTGTCCTCCACCTGTTGTTCTGTCCTCACAGCTGTCCACCATCTGCTGTTCTGTCCGCACAGCTGTCCTCCACCTGCTGTTCTGTCATCACAGCTGTCCTCCACCAGCTGTTCTGTCCTCACAGCTGTCCTCCACCTGCTGTTCTGTCCTCACAGCTCTCCTCCACCAGCTATTCTGTGCTCACAGCTGTCCTCCACCTGTTGTTCTGTCCTCACAGCTGTTCTCCACCAGCTGTTCTGTCCTCACAGTTGTCCTCCACCTGTTGTTCTGTCCTCACAGCTGTCCTCCACCTGTTGTTCTGTCCTCACAGCTGTCCTCCACCAGCAGTTCTGTCCTCACAGCTGTTCTCCACCAGCTGTTCTGTCCTCACAGTTGTCCTCCACCTGTTGTTCTGTCCTCACAGTTGTCCTCCACCTGTTGTTCTGTCCACACAGCTGTCCTCCACCAGCAGTTCTGTCCTCACAGCTGTCCTCCACCAGCTGTTCTGTCCTCACATCTGTCCACCACCAGCTGTTCTGTCCTCACAGCTGTCCTCCACCAGCTGTTCTGGCCCTCACAGCTGTTCTCCACAAGCTGTTCTGTGCTCACAGCTGTCCTCCTCCAGCTGTTCTGTCCTCACATCTGTCCACCACCTGCTGTTCTGTCCTCACAGCTGTCCTCCACCAGCTTTTCTGTCCTCACAGCTGTCCTCCACCAGCTGTTCTGTCCTCACAGCTGTCCTCCACCTGCAGTTCTGTCCTCCACCAGCTGTTCTGTCCTCCACCAGCTGTTCTGTGCTCACACCTGTCCTCCACCTACTGTTCTGTCCTCACATCTGTCCACCACCTGTTGTTCTGTCCTCACAGCTGTCCTCCACCTGCTGTTCTGTCCTCACAGCTGTCCTCCACCTGTTGGTCTGTCCTCACATCTGTCCACCACCTGCTGTTCTGTCCTCACAGCTGTCCTTCACCTGTTGTTCTGTCTTCACAGCTGCCCTCCACCAGCTGTTCTGTCCACACAGCTGTCCTCCACCTGCTGTTCTGTGCTCACAGCTGTCCTCCACCAGCTGTTCTGTCCTCGCAGCTGTCCACCACCTGCTGTTCTGTCCTCACAGCTGTCCTCCACCAGCTGTTATGTGCTCACAGCTGTCCTCCACCAGCTGTTCTGTCCTCACAGCTTTCCTCCACCAGCTGTTCTGTCCTCACATCTGTCCACCACCTGCTGTTCTGTCCTCACAGCTGTCCACCACCTGCTGTTCTGTCCTCACAGCTGTCCTCCACCTGTTGTTCTGTCCTCACAGCTGTCCTCCTCCAGCTGTTCTGTCCTCACAGCTGTCCTCCACCTGCTGTTCTGTCCTCCACCTGCTGTTCTGTCCTCTCAGCTTTCCTCCACCAGCTGTTCTGTCCTCACAGCTGTTCTCCACCTGCTGTTCTGTTCTCCACCTGCTGTTCTGTCCTCACAGCTGTCCTCCACCTGTTGGTCTGTCCTCACAGCTGTCCTCCACCTGCTGTTCTGTCCTCACAGCTGTCCTCCACCTGCTGTTCTGTCCTCACAGCTGTCCACCACCTGCTGTTCTGTCCTCACAGCTGTCCTCCACCTGCTGTTCTGTCTTCACAGCTCTCCTCCACCAGCTGTTCTGTCCTCACAGCTGTCCTCCACCTGCTGTTCTGTCATCACAGCTATCCTCCACCAGCTGTTCTGTCCTCACAGCTGTCCTCCACCAGCTGTTCTGTCCTCACAGCTGTCCTCCACCTGCTGTTCTGTCATCACAGCTGTCCTCCTCCAGCGGTTCTGTCGTCACAGCTGTCCTCCACCAGCTGTTCTGTCCTCACAGCTGTCCTCCACCAGCTGTTCTGTCCTCACAGCTGTCCACCACCAGCTGTTCTGTTGTCACAGCTGTCCTCCACCTGCTGTTCTGTCCTCTCAGCTGTCCTCCACCTGCTGTTCTGTCATCACAGCTGTCCTCCACCAGCTGTTCTGTCCTCACAGCTGTCCTCCACCAGCTGTTCTGTCCTCACATCTGTCCTCCACCAGCTGTTCTGTGCTCACAGCTGTTCTCCACCAGCTGTTCTGTCCTCACATCTGTTTTCCACCAGCTGTTATGTCCTTACATCTGGCCACCACCAGCTGTTCTGTCCTCACAGCTGTCCTCCACCAGCTGTTCTGTGCTCAAAGCTGTCCTCCACCAGCTGTTCTGTCCTCACATCTGTCCACCACCTGCTCTTCTGTCCTCTCAGCTGTCCTCCACCAGCTGTTCTGTCCTCACAGCTGTCCTCCACCAGCTGTTCTGTCCTCACAGCTGTCCTCCACCTGCTGTTTTGTCCTCCACCAGCTGTTTTGTGCTCACAGCGTTCCTTCACCAGCTGTTCTGTCCTCACAGCTGTCCTCCACTAGCTGTTCTGTCCTCACAGCTGTCCTCCACCTGTTGTTCTGTCCTCACATCTGTCCACCTCCTTCTGTTCTGTCCTCACAGCTTTCCTCCACCTGCTGTTCTGTCCTCACAGCTGTCCTCCACCAGCTGTTCTGTTCCCACAGCTGTCCTCCACCTGTTGTTCTGTCCTCACAGATGTCCTCCACCAGCTGTTCTGTCCCCACAGCTGTCCACCACCGGCTGTTCTGTGCTCACAGCTGTCCTCAACCTGCTGTTCTGTCCTCACAGCTGTCCTCCACCTGTTGTTCTGTCCTCACAGCTGTCCTCCACCTGCTGTTCTGTCCTCTCAGCTGTCCTCCACCTGCTGTTCTGTCCTCACAGCTGTCCTCCACCTGCTGTTCTGTCCTCTCAGCTGTCCTCCACCTGCTGTTCTGTCCTTACAGCTGTCCTCCACCAGCTGTTCTGTCCTCACAGCTGTCCACCACCTGTTGTTCTGTCTTCACAGCTGTCCTCCACCAGCTGTTCTGTCCTCACAGCTGTCCTCCACCTGCTGTTCTGTCCTCACAGCTGTCCTCCACCAGCTGTTCTGTCCTCACAGCTGTCCTCCACCGGCTGTTCTGTCCTCACAGCTGTACTCCACCAGCTGTTCTGTCCTCACAGCTGTCCTCCACCTGCTGTTCTGTCCTCACAGCTGTCCTCCACCTGTTGTTCTGTCCTCACAGCTGTCCTCCACCTGCTGTTCTGTCCTCACAGCTGTCCTCCACCAGCTGTTCTGTCCTCACAGCTGTCCTCCACCTGTTGTTCTGTCCTCACAGCTGTCCTCCACCTGCTGTTCTGTCCTCACAGCTGTCCTCCACCTGCTGTTCTGTCCTCACAGCTGTCCTCCACTAGCTGTTCTGTCCTCACAGCTGCTGGACCTCTGTCTCAAACTTGATTTGGAATAGGACAGGGGAAGGAATGATGCCCAACCACTTGGACGGTCAGGCGATTGAACGCCGACCTTCATGACGCGAAACCGCCGCTCTACCGTCCACCCCAAGTGGTTAGACAGATGGACAAAACGGAAGGGATGTGAAATGGATTGGGATATTTCCCCTAGCTACTATTTCTTCCCTCAATCGCATCTGGCTTGTGCCTTTTCTTACCACTTGAAAAACAAGATAATTTTTTATATTTTTTTTTGTAATATAAACATATTACAGCGCTCCCAGGACGGCTGCTCGGGGCGGAAATAAATTGGATTCTGATTTTTAACTTCAGAGAACAATGAAACCTTTAGTTCACAAATAGCTAGAAGGTTCAACATTCTTTCTGGTGGAGAGTATTATCCAGGGTATTGTCCAGGGTATTGGCCAGGGTATTGTCCAGGGTATTGGCCAGGGTATTGTCCAGGGTATTGTCCAGGGTATTGTCCAGGGTATTGGCCAGGGTATTGTCCAGGGTGTTGTCCAGGGTATTGGCCAGGGTATTGTCCAGGGTATAGTCCAGGGTGTTGTCCAGGGTATTGTCCAGGGTATTGTCCAGGGTATTGTCCAGGGTATTGGCCAGGGTATTGTCCAGGGTGTTGTCCAGGGTATTGGCCAGGGTATTGTCCAGGGTATTGACCAGGGTGTTGTCCAGGGTATTGTCCAGGGTATTGTCCAGGGTATTGTCCAGGGTATTGTCCAGGGTATTGTCCAGGGTATTGTCCAGAGTATTGTCCAGGGTATTGACCAGGGTATTGACCAGGGTATTGTCCAGGGTATTGACCAGGGTATTGACCAGGGTATTGTCCAGGGTATTGTCCAGGGTATTGTCCAGGGTGTTGTCCAGGGTATTGACCAGGGTATTGTCCAGAGTATTGTCCAGGGTATTGACCAGGGTATTGACCAGGGTATTGTCCAGGGTATTGTCCAGGGTATTGTCCAGGGTATTGTCCAGGGTATTGTCCAGGGTATTGGCCAGGGTATTGTCCAGGGTGTTGTCCAGGGTATTGGCCAGGGTATTGTCCAGGGTATTGACCAGGGTGTTGTCCAGGGTATTGTCCAGGGTATTGTCCAGGGTATTGTCCAGGGTATTGTCCAGGGTATTGTCCAGGGTATTGTCCAGAGTATTGTCCAGGGTATTGACCAGGGTATTGACCAGGGTATTGTCCAGGGTATTGACCAGGGTATTGACCAGGGTATTGTCCAGGGTATTGTCCAGGGTATTGTCCAGGGTGTTGTCCAGGGTATTGACCAGGGTATTGTCCAGAGTATTGTCCAGGGTATTGACCAGGGTATTGACCAGGGTATTGTCCAGGGTATTGTCCAGGGTATTGTCCAGGGTATTGTTCAGGGTATTGTCCAGGGTATTGGCCAGGGTATTGACCAGGGTATTGTCCAAGGTATTGTCCAGGGTATTGTCCAGGGTATTGTCCAGGGTATTGTCCAGGGTATTGTCCAGGGTATTGTCCAGGGTATTGGCCAGGGTATTGTCCAGGGTATTGTCCAGGGTATTGTCCAGGGTATTGGCCAGGGTATTGGCCAGGGTATTGTCCAGGGTATTGTCCAGGGTATTGGCCAGGGTATTGTCCAGGGTATTGTCCAGGGTATTGTCCAGGGTATTGGCCAGGGTATTGTCCAGGGTATTGGCCAGGGTATTGTCCAGTGTATTGTCCAGGGTATTGGCCAGGGTATTGTCCAGGGTATTGGCCAGGGTATTGTCCAGGGTATTGTCCAGGGTATTGACCAGGGTATTGTCCAGGGTATTGTCCAGGGTATTGTCCAGGGTATTGGCCAGGGTATTGTCCAGGGTATTGTCCAGGGTATTGTCCAGGGTATTGGCCAGGGTATTGTCCAGGGTATTGGCCAGGGTATTGTCCAGGGTATTGTCCAGGGTATTGGCCAGGGTATTGTCCAGGGTATTGGCCAGGGTATTGTCCAGGGTATTGTCCAGGGTATTGTCCAGGGTATTGGCCAGGGTATTGGCCAGGGTATTGTCCAGGGTATTGTCCAGGGTATTGTCCAGGGTATTGTCCAGGGTATTGTCCAGGGTATTGTCCAGGGTATTGTCCAGGGTATTGTCCAGGTTATTGTCCAGGGTATTGTCCAGGGTATTGGCCAGGGTATTGGCCAGGGTATTGTCCAGGGTATTGGCCAGGGTATTGTCCAGGGAGCAACAGCCACTGCACAGTGCCAGTAACTCTCACCACCGTACACACGGTGCTGCCAGACTCCACAAGTCTGGGGCCGTGTAACTCCTGCTCTTACATTATAATTATTATTCAGCAATAAGTGTAACCAAACAGTGTGTGAGTATAGAGGTGTTTGTCCCGACTCTCTCACACAAGACGTTAACTTTGTCCTCACATATAGCACCTCCTCCTCCTCCTCTAAGATGTCTGTCTGTGCGAAATAATTTGAAACTGTTAATTCGATAAACTGTGTATCTATGTATTTACGTATGAAGGTTAGCTTAGCATTTTAAAAGCACCGAATCACCTTCTGTGATTGAGTGTTCAATAAACCCTTGAACTATATGTTTAACACATCTCTAACCCTGTCCATGGAGGACAGAAGAAAATGTATATATGCTGGTTAGCATTGTAACTGTGTGGCCACGTCTGTGGTAGAAAATAATAAAAAAAATCGATAATGGCTTAATAGTTCCCTGTTTCCTACCTCCCTCTACGTTTCGTTCAGTCTCATAATATTTAGAGTGAGTACTTTACTCGTGTGTTTGGTGTGTAAGATGCCGTCTGTGTGGGGAGTTTTAACTAGTTTTCCTCATCTCTTTGTGCCCGCAGGACGGAGGTTTAGCTCTTGTACCCCGCCTGTCTAGGCGATAGTTGTCTAATGTAGTGACTCCCGACTATTTCCCCTAACATATGTAGTGTTAGAATTGTGAATGGAAGGGAAGGGAACTATCAGGGAAAAGCGCCGAGCCATTAGACTATATAGTACCAGGAAGGATAAGGATTTTGTGATGGGACCGGTGGGGGGGAGGGGGCCTAGTGCCCAACCGCTTGGGACGGTCGGGGATTGAACGCCGACCTGCATGATGCGAGACCGTCGCTGTTCATTTCTACAACTTGCCCTTTCAGTTCATTCCATTATTGTCCAACAACTTTCACGCTACAAGAACTCTTGGTAACATGTGTGTGAGTCACATGTTCCTGAGGCTTCCCTCCGTGCTTCTTGTTCTCTTGGTGTTCAGTATTAACCTTTCCTCCTCTGCCACTCTTGACAGTTCCTTTGGTATTTTATATGTCTGTATCATGTGTCCTCTGTCTCTCTCCTCTTTTCTTGCGACGTCTGAGCTAGTTCTTTCCGTCTTTCTTCATTCCCAAACCCTCGCAATTTTGGGACGAAACTCGTTCCTATTTTCTGAACTTTTTTTTTCTGTTTTCTTAAGTGTGTTAAGTGTTTAGAGGATGACTCCACGAAGTGGCAGCACCTTAAGTGGACCTCCAGAGGTAAGTGTTGTGTTCTCTCTCAGGTCCCTTATAGGGAGGGACCTCCCTATAACGCCTATAATGGTCCTTATAGGGGCTATAGGGAGGTAGTTCCCTTTCCTTGTGCACCCTGAATCACCTGTCACCTGTTCATATTCCGACCACATTACACTTGCTGGTGTTGAAATCCAGAAGCCATTTCTCGGACCAACTCTGCAGCTTGTCTAAGCCATCTTGGAGAAATTAGCAATCGTCATCTGTCTCAACCCCTCTCATTAACTTCCCAGCGTTTGTGAACATTGGCATATATAGGACTCAACTCCAGCAGACATGACGTTAACATGAATGAGAAATAGTTCTGGCTCCCAACACCCAGTACACCTTAAGGGTGCACTGGCTTCTGTGAACTATACTATTAAGGGTGTTCTTGTTCATGTTAAGGGTGTTCTTGTGTTCAGGCCCCGTCTCCACGCCATGTTCCTGTTATTGTAAGTGTCTCCCTTGCCACACATACTTTTTACAGCCGCCTGTTCCCCACAGTCATCCCCTCGCCTCTATCATCTAACAGCATAATCCGCCACAGATCCCTCCAGCCACAGAGTCTAACGACTGGACAATACCAACCACTCCCAACCATTGTATAGTTGAGCTCTCTCGTGAGGCCCTCGCTCTTGTTATTCCTGCCATGGTACTGGTGGTGGGAGATATCAGTACTGGTGGTGGTAGATATCAGTACTGGTGGTGGTAGATATCAGTACTGGTGGTGGTAGATGTCAGTACTGGTGGTGGTAGATATCAGTACTGGTGGTGGTAGATGTCAGTACTGGTGGTGGTAGATGTCAGTACTGGTGGTGGTAGATGTCAGTACTGGTGGTGGTAGATATCAGTACTGGTGGTGGTAGATATCAGTACTGGTGATGGTAGATGTCAGTACTGGTGGTGGTAGATATCAGTACTGGTGGTGGTAGATGTCAGTACTGGTGGTGGTAGATATCAGTACTGGTGGTGGTAGATATCAGTACTGGTGGTGGTAGATATCAGTACTGGTAGTGGTAGATATCAGTACTGGTGGTGGGAGATATCAGTACTGGTAGTGGTAGATATCAGTACTGGTGGTGGTAGATATCAGTACTGGTGGTGGTAGATATCAGTACTGGTAGTGGTAGATATCAGTACTGGTGGTGGTAGATATCAATACTGGTGGTGGTAGATATCAGTACTGGTGGTGGTAGATATCAGTACTGGTAGTGGTAGATATCAGTACTGGTGGTGGGAGATATCAATACTGGTGGTGGGAGATATCAATACTGGTTGTGGTAGATATCAGTACTGGTAGTGGTAGATATCAGTACTGGTGGTGGGAGATATCAATACTGGTGGTGGGAGATATCAGTACTGGTTGTGGAAGATATCAGTACTGGTGGTGGGAGATATCAGTACTGGTGGTGGGAGATATCAGTACTGGTGGACACTGTATTCAATTTGAATTGTTTGTTTAATCGTCAATTGACTCGAAACTGCCCTATAATAGCCGTTCCCGTCTAAGTCATTCATTTCCAAGACAACCATTCATTTCTAATGGCAGCTAAAACAAACCTGTATTTCCATAACCAAACACTTGAAGGCCAAAGGACCTTACAAACAGGGAGAATGTAAGGTCCAGCATACACCAGTATTGTGTATACTGGACCTCACATTGGTCCAGCATACACCAGTATTGTGTATACTGGACCTTACATTGGTCCAGCATACACCAGTATTGTGTATACTGGACCTCACATTGGTCCAGCATACACCAGTATTGTGTATACTGGACCTCACATTGGTCCAGCATACACCAGTATTGTGTATACTGGACCTTACATTGGTCCAGCATACACCAGTATTGTGTATACTGGACCTTACATATCTCTCTCTCTTGCTAAATCTTGCTAAATCTCTCCATTAAGTGGCATCACACAGTGGATGAATCCAAAATAAGTTGTTGTTGCACTGGACATTGGAGGAACCTTTGGCACTCTGGAGTACTGGCATAGCTTCAAACACTTGCTATTGCAGGCTCCATTTTACTGTAATAAGGGACTACCTTCAAGAAGGGACTCTGAGAGTAGTCGTGTATGGAACAGAATCAGACAACAATCACTCATTTGGTGCCTGTATACCACAGAGTAGTGTGCTTGGTCCATTGTTGTAGAATGTCTGCCTCAGTGATAACTATACCTTATCCCTGAAGGCCTATGCTGATGATAGCACTTCAACCTTTACATATGGTAAAGAAGAACTACCAACTGCTACAATGTTCATTGATCACGAGTTTACATCAATATCTACCTGGAAAAGGCAATGGCAAGTCACAGTTGCAGCAGAAATAGAAAAACTGGCGAATGAGATAACAAAACAGCATAATAATGCAAATGGAACAAATGTACACATGATTGACAAAAACCTAGTATTCAGTGACAAGGAGGACATCTTGGAAATGAAGTCTGAGTCTTCAATGACCATGAAGAGTCACGCGCTTAACCTGGCAAGCAAGACAGCCAAGACACTTACAGCTTTAACCTTGTGTGAGGCTCTTAAGTTCCCTCCCATCCTGAGTAGGGACACTTCTCCCGAATGGCCTGCGCCCCCCCCCCCACTCCTTATCCTCGTTTATCAGAATTTAGGACAAGGCGAAGAATCTCGGGCAGGAAAACCCATCTCTAGTCTTCACCCATCCTGAGTGGGCTTGTCAGCACATTAGAGCCTACAACATTGTATAGATGTTGGCAAACTGTATGTTATATACAAGGTAAATGTTCTCAAGGTTCTCCAGTCGGTCACAACTTCATGGACAACCAGAAGTTGGCAATCACAACACAAGGCGCTCAGCTGTTGACAGCGTCATTATGGCTGCATCTTTCTCGTGACCGTCACTCTACCAGTCCTAAGTGGACCCACACTTGGAACACCTTTGCTCAACGTGAAGATACAAGTGACATCAAGACAAGTGACCCGGTGAAGACCTCAGCGTACAACTGGCTCCTGATTCATCCTCTTCCTTACCTCATTATTATTTAACATTACATTTTAGTTGATTTTGTAATAAATAAATAACTAACCCAGAGAATATTTTACTGCCAGGCTTCAGATGAACGTGCATTGAATGCACGTTATATATATATATATATATATATATATATATATATATATATATATATATATATATATATATATATATATATATATATATATATATATATATATATATGTATAAAGAGAGAGAGAGAGAGAGAGAGAGAGAGAGAGAGAGAGAGAGAGAGAGAGAGAGAGAGAGAGAGAGAGAGAGAGAGAGAGAGAGAGAGAGAGAGAGAGAATAGGACATAATGCAGACAAGAGACAAAAACAGATGCCCCCCCCCCCAAGTAGGGATGTAGACGACGGGGACGGGCCAGAAATAGCCCGGGGGACATAATGAGAGACTCTGGCGCTGGCGTACATTACAGCCCTAGAGGGCTGCCTTGACAAGCCTCGGGCTCTCCTCCAGGCTTCGGGCTTCAATAACCACGTAAGCCACGAGCCTCTCCCCCCCACGCCCTCTGGTGCCACCTGTACCCTGTCTCCTGACGTCCAGTTCTCACAGTTCCTCGCGATATTTCAGGCCAGCCTTTTTTGTTATTTTTACGCCTGTCTGTCTGTTTGTCTTCCTCTGCCTGTCTGTGTATGTCTATGTCTATCTGTCTCTCTCTATCTCCCCCTCTCTCTCTCTCTCTCTCTCTCTCTCTCTCTCTCTCTCTCTCTCTCTCTCTCTCTCTCTCTCTCTCTCTCTCTCTCTCTCTCTCTCTACGGAGTAAGAGAGGCAGAGTGTCAGGTTTCCAGTAGGAATCTCATCTTTAATCTAACATTGGCGAGTATGTGGGGCAGACTTTAGGTAAATTGGCCAAAGGTACTGTGTGTAGGTAGACCGTCGGTAGTGTAGGTAGACCGTGGGTAGTGTAGGTAGACCGTGGGTAGTGTAGGTAGACTGTGGGTAGTGTAGGTAGACCATGGGTAGTGAATGTAGACCATGGGTAGTGTAGGTAGACCGTGGGTAGTGTTGGTAGACCGTGGGTAGTGTAGGTAGACCGTGGGTAGTGTAGGTAGACTGTGGGTAGTGTAGGTAGACCGTGGGTAGTGTAGGTAGACCTTGGGTAGTGTAGTTAGACTGTGGGTACTATAGGTAGACCATGGGTAGTGTAGGTAGACCATGAGTAGTGTAGGTAGACCATGGGTAGTGTAGGTAGACCGTGGGTAGTGTAGGTAGACCGTGGGTAGTGTAGGTAGACAGTGGGTAGTGTAGGTAGACCGTGGGTAGTGTAGGTAGACCGTGGGTAGTGTAAGTAGACAATGGGTAGAGTAGGTAAACCGTGGGTAGTGTAGGTAGACCGTGGGTAGTGTAGGGAGACCGTGGATAGTGTAGGTAGACCATAGGTAGTGTAGGTAGACCATGGGTAGTGTAGGTAGACCGTGGGTAGTGTAGGTAGACCATGGGTAGTGTAGGTAGACCGTGGGTAGTGTAGGTACCCCGTGGGTAGTGTAGGTAGACCGTGGGTAATGTTGGTAGACCGTGGGTAGTGTAGGTAGACCGTGGGTAGTGTAGGTAGACCGTGGGTTGTGTAGGTAGACCGTGGGTAGTGTAGGTAGACCGTGGGTAGTGTAGGTAGACCGTGGGTAATGTTGGTAGACCGTGGGTAGTGTAGGTAGACCGTGGGTAGTGTAGGTAAACCGTGGGTAGTGTAGGTAGACCGTGGGTAGTGTAGCTAGACCGTGGGTAGTGTAGGTAGACCATGGGTAGTGTAGGTAGACCATGGGTAGTGTAGGTAGACCGTGGGTAATGTTGGTAGACCGTGGGTAGTGTAGGTAGACCGTGGGTAGTGTAGGTAGACCGTGGGTTGTGTAGGTAGACCGTGGTTAGTGTAGGTAGACCGTGGGTAGTGTAGGTAGACCGTGGGTAATGTTGGTAGACCGTGGGTAGTGTAGGTAGACCGTGGGTAGTGTAGATAAACCGTGGGTAGTGTAGGTAGACCGTGGGTAGTGTAGCTAGACCGTGGGTAGTGTAGGTAGACCATGGGTAGTGTAGGTAGACCATGGGTAGTGTAGGTAGACCGTGGGTAGTGTAGGTAGACCATGGGTAGTGTAGGTAAACCGTCGGTAGTGTAGGTAGACCGTGGGTAGTGTTGGTAGACCGTGGGCAGTGTAGGTAGACCGTGGGTAGTGTAGGTAGACCGTGGGTAGTGTAGGGAGACCGTGGGTAGTGTAGGTAGACCGTGGGTAGTGTAGGGAGACCGTGGGTAGTGTAGGTAGACCGTGGGTAGTGTAGGTAGACCGTGGGTAGTGTAGGTAGACCATGGGTAGTGTAGGTAGACCGTGGGTAGTGTAGGTAGACCGTGGGTAGTGTAGGTAGACCGTGGGTAGTGTAGGTAGACCGTGGGTAGTGTAGGTAGACCGTGGGTAGTGGGGTAGACTTTAGTTATATTGACCAAAGGTACTGTGTGTAGGTTGACCGTGGGTAGTGTAAGTAGACCGTGGGTAGTGTAGGTAGACCGTGGGTAGTATAGGTAGACCATGGGTAGTGTAGGTAGACCGTGGGTAGTGTAGGTAGACTGTAAGTAGTGTAGGTAGACCGTGGGCAGTGAGGGTAGACCGTGGGTAGTGTAGGTAGACCGTGGGTAGTGAGGGTACACCGTGGATAGTGTAGGTAGACCGTGGGTAGTGTAGGTAGACTGTGTGTAGTGTAGGTAGACCATGGGTAGTGTAGGCAGACAGTGGGTAGTGTAGGTAGACTGTGGGTAGTGTAGGTAGACCGTGGGTAGTGTAGGGAGACCATGGGTAGTGAGGGTAGACCGTGGGTAGTGTAGGTAGACCGTGGGTAATGTAGGTAGACCATGGGTAGTGAGGGTAGACCGTAAGTAGTGTAGGTAGACCGTGGGTAGTGTAGGTAGACCATAGGTAGTGAGGGTAGACCGTGGGTAGTGTAGGTAGACCGTGGGTAGTGTAGGTAGACCGTGGGTAGTGTAGGTAGACCATGGGTAGTGTAGGTAGACTGTGGGTAGTGTAGGTAGACCGTGGGTAGTGTAGGTAGACCGTGGGTAGTGTAGGTAGACCGTGGGTAGTGAGGGTAGACAGTGGGTAGTGTAGGTAGACCGTGGGTAGTGTAGGTAGGCCGTGGGTAGTGTAGGTAGACCATGGGTAGTGTAGGTAGACTGTGGGTAGTGTAGGTAGACCGTGGGTAGTGTAGGTAGACCGTGGGTAGTGTAGGTAGACCGTGGGTAGTGAGGGTAGACCATGGGTAGTGTAGGTAGACCGTGGGTAATGTAGGTAGACCGTGGGGTAGCGTAGGTAGACCATGGGTAGTGTAGGTACACCGTGGGTAGTGTAGGTAGACCATGGGTAGTGTAGGTAGACCATAGGTAGTGTAGGTAGACCGTGGGTAGTGTAGGTAGACCATGGGTAGTGTAGGTAGACCGTGGGAAGTGTAGGTAGACCATGGGTAGTGTAGGTAGACCGTGGGTAGTGTTGGTAGACCATGGGTAATGTAGGTAGACCATGGGTAGTGTAGGTAGACCGTGGGTAATGTAGGTAGACCATGGGTAGTGTAGGTACCCCGTGGGTAGTGTAGGTAGACCGTGGGTAGTGTAGGTAGACCGTGGGTAGCGTAGGTAGACCGTGGGTAGTGTAGGTAGACCGTGGGTAATGTTGGTAGACCGTGGGTAGTGAGGGTAGACCGTAAGTAGTGTAGGTAGACCGTGGGTAGTGTAGGTAGACCATAGGTAGTGAGGGTAGACCGTGGGTAGTGTAGGTAGACCGTGGGTAGTGTAGGTAGACCGTGGGTAGTGTAGGTAGACCATGGGTAGTGAGAGTAGACCGTGGGTAGTGTAGGTAGACCATGGGTAGTGAGGGTAGACCGTGGGTAGTGTAGGTAGACCATGGGTAGTGTAGGTAGACCGTGGGTAGTGTAGGTAGACCATGGGTAGTGTAGGTAGACTGTGGGTAGTGTAGGTAGACCGTGGGTAGTGTAGGTAGACCGTGGGTAGTGTAGGTAGACCGTGGGTAGTGAGGGTAGACCGTGGGTAGTGTAGGTAGACCGTGGGTAGTGTAGGTAGGCCGTGGGTAGTGTAGGTAGACCATGGGTAGTGTAGGTAGACTGTGGGTAGTGTAGGTAGACCGTGGGTAGTGTAGGTAGACCGTGGGTAGTGTAGGTAGACCGTGGGTAGTGAGGGTAGACCATGGGTAGTGTAGGTAGACCGTGGGTAATGTAGGTAGACCATGGGGTAGCGTAGGTAGACCATGGGTAGTGTAGGTAGACCGTGGGTAGTGTAGGTAGACCATGGGTAGTGTAGGTAGACCATAGGTAGTGTAGGTAGACCGTGGGTAGTGTAGGTAGACCATGGGTAGTGTAGGTAGACCGTGGGAAGTGTAGGTAGACCATGGGTAGTGTAGGTAGACCGTGGGTAGTGTTGGTAGACCATGGGTAATGTAGGTAGACCATGGGTAGTGTAGGTAGACCGTGGGTAATGTAGGTAGACCATGGGTAGTGTAGGTACCCCGTGGGTAGTGTAGGTAGACCGTGGGTAGTGTAGATAGAACGTGGGTAGTGTAGGTAGACCGTGGGTAGTGTAGGTAGACCGTGGGTAATGTTGGTAGACCGTGGGTAGTGTAGGTAGACCGTGGGTAGTGTAGGTAAACCGTGGGTAGTGTAGGTAGACCGTGGGTAGTGTAGGTTTACCGTGGGTAGTGTAGGTAGACCATGGGTAGTGTAGGTAGACCATGGGTAGTGTAGGTAGACCGTGGGCAGTGAGGGTAGATCGTGGGTAGTGTAGGTAGACCGTGGGTAGTGTAGGTAGACCGTGGGTAGTGTAGGTAGACTGTGTGTAGTGTAGGTAGACCATGGGTAGCGTAGGGAGACAGTGGGTAGTGAAGGTAGACTGTGGGTAGTGTAGGTAGGCCGTGGGTAGTGTAGGGAGACCGTGGGTAGTGTAGGTAGACTGTGGGTAGTGTAGGTAGACCATGGGTAGTGTAGGTAGACCGTGGGTAGTGTAGGTAGACCATGGGTAGTGTAGGTACACCATGGGTACTGTAGAAAGACCGTGGGTGGTGTAGGTAGACCATGGGTAGTGTAGGTAGACCGAGGGTAGTGTAGGTAGACCGAGGGTAGTGTAGGGAGACCGTGGGTAGTGTAGGTAGACCGTGGGTAGTGTAGGTAGACCATGGGTAGTAAGGGTAGACCGTGTGTAGTGTAGGTAGACCATGGGTAGTGAGGGTAGACCGTGGGTAGTGTAGGTAGACCGTGGGTAATGTAGGTAGACCATGGGTAGTGAGGGTAGACCGTATGTAGTGTAGGTAGACCGTGGGTAGTGTAGGTAGACCATAGGTAGTGAGGGTAGACCGTGGGTAGTGTAGGTAGACCATAGGTAGTGAGGGTAGACCATGGGTAGTGTAGGTAGACCGTGGGTAGTGAGGGTAGACCGTGGGTAGTGAGGGTAGACCATGGGTAGTGTAGGTAGACCGTGGGTAGTGAGGGTAGACCATGGGTAGTGTAGAAAGACCGTGGGTAGTGAGGGTAGACCATGGGTAGTGTAGGTAGACCATGGGTAGTGAGGGTAGACCGTGGGTAGTGTAGGTAGACCATAGGTAGTGAGGGTAGACCATGGGTAGTGTAGGTAGACCATTGGTAGTGAGGGTAGACCATGGGTAGTGTAGGTAGACCGTGGGTAGTGAGGGTAGACCATGGGTAGTGTAGGTAGACCGTGGGTAATGTAGGTAGACCGTGGGGTAGCGTAGGTAGACCATGGGTAGTGTAGGTAGACCGTGGGTAGTGTAGGTAGACCATGGGTAGTGTAGGTAGACTGTGGGTAGTGTAGGTAGACCGTGGATAGTGTAGGTAGACCGTGGGTAGTGTAGGTAGACCGTGGGTAGTGAGGGTAGACCATGGGTAGTGTAGGTAGACCGTGGGTAGTGAGGGTAGACAATGGGTAGTGTAGGTAGACCGTGGGTAGTGAGGGTAGACCATGGGTAGTGTAGGTAGACTGTGGGTAGTGTAGGTAGACCGTGGGTAGTGTAGGTAGACCATGGGTAGTGTAGGTAGACTGTGGGTAGTGTAGGTAGACCGTGGATAATGTAGGTAGACCGTGGGTAGTGTAGGTAGACCGTGGGTAGTGTAGGTAGACCGTGGGTAGTGTAGGTAGACCGTGGGTAGTGTAGGTAGACCGTGGGTAGTGTAGGTAGACTGTGGGTAGTGTAGGTAGACCGTGGGTAGTGAGGGTAGACCGTTGGTAATGTAGGTAGACTGTGGGTAGTGTTGGTAGACTGTGGGTAGTGTAGGTAGACTGTGGGTAGTGTAGGTAGACCGTGGGTAATGTAGGTAGACTGTGGGTAGTGTAGGTAGACTGTGGGATGTGTAGGTAGACTGTGGGTAGTGTAGGTAGACCATGGGTAGTGTAGGTAGACCGTGGGTAGTGTAGGTAGACAATGGAGCGTGTAGGTAGACCGTAGGTAGTGTAGGTAGACCATGGGTAGTGTAGGTTGACCGTGGGTAGTGTAGGTAGACCATGGGAGGTGTAGGTAGACCGTGGGTAGTGTAGGTAGACCGTGGGTAGTGTAGGGAGACCGTGGATAGTGTAGGTAGACCATAGGTAGTGTAGGTAGACCATGGGTAGTGTAGGTAGACCGTGGGTAGTGTAGGTAGACCATGGGTAGTGTAGGTACACCATTGGTACTGTAGGTAGACCGTGGGTGGTGTAGGTAGACCATGGGTAGTGTAGGTAGACCGAGGGTAGTGTAGGTAGACCGTGGGTAGTGTAGGGAGACCGTGGATAGTGTAGGTAGACCATAGGTAGTGTAGGTAGACCATGGGTAGTGTAGGTAGACCGTGGGTAGTGTAGGTAGACCATGGGTAGTGTAGGTAGACCGTGGGAAGTGTAGGTAGACCATGGGTAGTGTAGGTAGACCGTGGGTAGTGTTGGTAGACCATGGGTAATGTAGGTAGACCATGGGTAGTGTAGGTAGACCGTGGGTAGTGTAGGTAGACCATGGGTAGTGTAGGTACCCCGTGGGTAGTGTAGGTAGACCGTGGGTAATGTTGGTAGACCGTGGGTAGTGTAGGTAGACCGTGGGTAGTGTAGGTAGACCGTGGGTTGTGTAGGTAGACCGTGGGTAGTGTAGGTAGACCGTGGGTAGTGTAGGTAGACCGTGGGTAATGTTGGTAGACCGTGGGTAGTGTAGGTAGACCGTGGGTAGTGTAGGTAAACCGTGGGTAGTGTAGGTAGACCGTGGGTAGTGTAGCTAGACCGTGGGTAGTGTAGGTA